>NW_025134593.1:0-1173 GCF_004010195.1 Chiloscyllium plagiosum
AATCAGTTCGAATCTGAGTTCTGGAATTTTCCCATTGCAGACAAAGTAATATGTCCTTACCAAGTGCTGGTAGGAATCAATCGTATTTGTGTTTCAGGTGCAAATGCTCTTCCAGGTGATGATTTTTCTCCTTCAAACGCACACTCCCGCAAAATTTGCACTTCATATATTATAAATAAACCCTATCCATTCTCAACAGTTTCTCTCCCTCCCACAAAATCTAACCATCTTTTACTTCCCTCCTCCCATTACACTGAGGCACTGCAAAATCTGACACTCACATTGAAACCCTTCACTCTGTGCTGCTGTAGTCACTGCTACTGGGTGAACATGCCACAATCCACCATCAGCACATTCAAATCAATCGAACCAATTGAATGCTGAGGTTGTTAGATCAGTCATCATGTAGCAGCATTTAGTGACATGGTTGGTTGTTGGTGGGCGTGGCCCTGCCCAAGTACTCAAGGGTGGAACAATCTTTGCAGAAACTATATAGGGGTGCGGAGGGAAAGGACATGACCCTCTGGTCCTCATGTTCCACTGCGCCAACCACCGCATAAACTGTATCATCTGCCGACAATTCCACCACCTACAAACGGACCCCACTACCAGGGAAATATTTCCCTCCACACGCCTGCCTGCTTTCCACAAATGCCGTTCCTTCCGTGACTACGTGGTGATGGTCACACATTCCAACAAACCACCCTTCCTCCTCGCAGCTTCTCCTGCCACTGCAGGACTTGATAAAACTGTGCCCTCAACTCCAAGGCCCCAATGTAGCCTTCCACATCCATGAAGGTTTGACCTGCCCACACACAAATGCCATTTATTGTGTCCGTTGCTCCCAATGCCGTCTTCTTTGCATTGGGAAGACTGGACGCCTTCGTGCAGAGCGCTTCAACAAACAACTATCACCGCCGCATGAACGAACACTTCAACGCAGGTCATTGACCTCCTCCATCTCCACTCCCTCACCACCCAACAGCTGGAGGAAGAAGGCCTCATCTTCCACCTCGGAACAGTTCAACTTCAGGGCATTAATGCGGACACAGCAGTGTCTTCTTTTCCCCTCCCCCACCTTACCCCAGTACAAAGCAAACAGCTCAGAAACATCCTCATGACGTGTCCTACCTACCAAACTTACTTCCCAGCTATCCGCTCCACTCTCCACTC
>NW_025134594.1:0-1173 GCF_004010195.1 Chiloscyllium plagiosum
AGTCATGTTGCAGGAATGGTGCCAGGGACTATACGTTTGTGGTATCTACTGTGTTCAGCAGTTTTTTCATGCCATGTGCAGCGAATCGAATTGATTGAAGTTTGACATCTATGATTCTGTGGGCATTATGGAGAGAGTGAGGAGGATTATCGACTGAACAATTCTGGCTGAGGATGGGACAGACACTGCATCCTCGTCCTTTACACCGATGTGAACGCTGTTTTCTTTTATTTTTGATGGAGAAATTTGTGGCCCCACATCCTTCAGTGAATTGTTTCTTTGTCCATCCACATTTGTGACTGGATGTGGCAGGACTTCAGAACTTAAATCTGATCTGTTACTGTTGGGATGATTTCCCCCTCACCATCAAATGTTCTTCCTGTTGTTTGTACTGTTACCAGTCAAGGGTGGTAGCTTTAAGCATTTGTCATCAGACTTCTGCACATATGTGTCTGGCATGTTAACCCCCACTCATCGCTGAACATAGATGGGATTGATGGTAATGGTTGACTGAGGGATTATCCGGGAAATAAAGTTAAAGTTTGTCGTTGAATGCAATTCTGCTTCTGTCCTGATGTGGTCTACGGCGATACATCAATGTCTGGAATACTCTATTCAAGAAAGTTCGGAGAGTTAAATCATTGACAATATTTATACAAGATTTTTGACTTCGAAATATATTGAGAGCAATGAAGAATTAGAGACACAAGAGGAATTATAGAGTCATGGACACATAGAGTCACGCAATACGTAAACAGACCCTTTGGCCCAACTCGTCTGCGCTCACCAGGTTTATTAAACTGAACTAGTTCCTTTTTTTCTGCATTTGGCACATACAGCTGCAGACTTTTCCTATTCATGTCTCCATACAACTGTCTGTGAAATATTGTAATTGTACTCGCGACAACCACTTCTTCTGACACCACCGTCTGAGAGAAACAGCTGCCCCTTAGTTCACTTTTAAACCTCTCCCCATTCACCTAAATCCCACCTTCTCCGGTTTTGAAAACTCCTACCCTGGAGAAAATTCCTTAGCTATTCATCCTATATATGCCCTTCATGATTTTATAAAGCTGTTTAAGGTCACCCCTCACCCTCCTACGCAAAGGGAACAAAGTCCCAGCCCATTCTTACATCTCAAAACCTCCAGAGTCCGTCACATCATTTTAAACA
>NW_025134595.1:0-1173 GCF_004010195.1 Chiloscyllium plagiosum
ATGACCAAAACATTTTTAAAACTGTAATTGCGCAGTTCTGTTTGTATACTAGTCACTTGTGACTTCTCATTCTGGTTCTGTAATTGTTTTGCTCAAGCACATTCATTTTTAAGAACCTCAACAGATTTCATAGCACCATTTGCAGTTAATTCAATCCCAATTTGGTGGCAGTATTTTGTCATGAGTGCAAAACTGATTCTTCGTGCCTCTCATCACAAAACTATCGCCATAATCCAATTAACGCTTTTGTTCCCACTGCCATGGGCTTAAGTTTTAAGGACGATCTTGCTGCCCCCATATCAACTAGGAAAACTACGTCCTCTTTATAAAGTCCCACCTTTAAATTTATCAAGGGTTTCTGGTGGGTCCCCGGGGACATGAACTCCTGACACCCCTATTTTCCATCAAGGTTCATAAACGGTACTGCCTTTACTTCCTTTTTCAAATCTGGACACTCTCTCTTAAAGTGACCCATCCTTTCACAGTAATAACATCCTGCCTGTGGGGACTTCCACTTCGATCCTTGTTCCTGTCCACCAGACTCCTTAACATCTCCTCCCCAATCATTCTGGTTTCTTTCTCCTTTTAGTTTTGTCCCTTTTCTTTATTGTCTCATCAACCGTGGCTATCATTATTTTTGCCTTTTGTTTCTACTTGCCAGATCAATTGCTGACCTGATTTAACCAACTGAACAACCTTCGGGCCACCTAATGGCTGTTCTTCATCACCCAATGTTTTGTTTAGACCTTGAAAATTTGTTTTTTTTTCAAGAAATATGCAATATTTCTTGCTCCCTATAACTTCAAATACCAATTCATCAATTTATGCTTGTCTAACTTTAAAGCCTGTTCCTAATTTGTAAATATATATTTATATAATATAAATTCATTTATTCAGTATTCAATATTTAAAATGTAAAATGCATACAGTTCCCAACTTTGAAATCCACTATAATTACCCAGTTTTAGTCCCTTAATTTAAATCCAAAATTAGTTATCTTAAGTAGTCCTGACCAATCATTGCTCAATTACAATGCTATAGGTCATGAAATAATCGGAGCTACCTTAAAAGGATTTGTCTATTCAAGTTAGAAAAATAAACTTCTAACGCATGAATAATGGTCACAGATATTAATATATGATTTTTTTTTAACTGAAACTTCAACTGTCCTCC
>NW_025134596.1:0-1173 GCF_004010195.1 Chiloscyllium plagiosum
TTGGTGTCGTCAGTTTGTGCACTCGGAGACATCTGTTTGCAATGGTCTAGTCAGTGTGTGCACTCGGAGGCATCTGTTTAGAATGGTCTTGTCTGTCTGTGCACTCGGAGGCATCTGTTTCCAGTGGTCTAGTCAGTGTGTGCACTCGGAGGCATCTGTTTATAATGGTCTAGTCAATGTGTGCACTCGGAGGCATCTGTTTACAATGGTCTAGTGAGTGTGTGCACTCGGAGGCATCTGTTTACAATGGTCTTGTCAGTGTGTGCACTCGGAGGCATATGTTTAGAATGGTCTAGTCAGTGTGTGCACTCGGAGGCATCTGTTTAGAATGGTCTAGTCTGTGTGTGCACTCGGAGGCATCTGTTTAGAATGGTCTAGTAAGTGTGTGCGCTCGGAGACATCTGTTTACAATGGTCCAGTCAGTGTGTGCACTCGGAGACATCTGTTTAGAATGGTCTAGTCAGTGTGTGGACTCGGAGGCATCTGTTTACAATGGTCTAGTCAGTGTGTGCACTCGGAGGCATCTGTTTAGAATGGTCTAGTCAGTGTATGCACTCGGAGGCATCTGTTTAGAATGATCTAGTCAGTGTGTGCACTCGGAGGCATCTGTTTACAATGGTCTAGTCAGTGTGTGTACTCGGAGACATCTGTTTACAATGGTCTAGTCAGTGTGTGCACTCGGAAGTCTCTGTTTACCATGGTCTTGTCAGTGTGTGCACTCGGAGGCATCTGTTTAGAATGGTCTAGTCAGTGTGTGAACTCGGAGGCATCAGTTTACAATGGTCTAGTCAGTGTGTGCACTCGGAAGTCTCTGTTTACCATGGTCTCGTCAGTGTGTGCACTCGGAGGCATCTGTTTAGAATGGTCTAGTCAGTATGTGAACTCGGAGGCATCAGTTTACAATGGTCTAGTCAGTGTGTGCACTCGAAGGCATCTGTTTACAATGGTCTAGTCAGTGTGTGCACTCGGAGGCATCTGTTTACAATGGTCTAGTCAGTGTGTGCACTCGGAGGCATCTGTTTCCAATGGTCTAGTCAGTGTGTGCACTCGGAGGCGTCTGTTTACACTGGTCTAGTCAGTGTGTGCACTCGGAAGCATCTGTTTACCCTGGTCGAGTCAGTGTGTGCACTCGGAGGCGTTTGTTTACAATGGTCTCGTCAGTGTGTGCACTCG
>NW_025134597.1:0-1173 GCF_004010195.1 Chiloscyllium plagiosum
GTACGGTAACGAAAGTCGTCATTTCAAAGCCTCCAACTGTGATTTGTTTAAAATTGTCAGCATGTTGTCTTGAAAGAAAACTGAATAAATGGGCGAATTTGGTGCTTATTGAGTAATCGAAGGGTGCCTATTCACAAAGCACGAAGTATCTTCAGTTAAAAATGTGTTCGCTGTTAATGTTCAGAATAATGCTGCAAACATGAACATTAAAAATTATATCCAAGTCATGCGCAAAGACATTGGGCCGGGATAAAAAATGTCCATCAATGCAGCTGCATAACACTGTTTGTGTACTGAAGTTGTTGAGTTGACATACACTGAACATGGTCTATGAGAAATTCAATGTAAGGTGCTATGTTCTGCAGGAATCTTTCCTCTTTATGGTCCCTTCATTCAAAATCGGGTCCAAGGTGCAGAGTTGCGCATTTTTGGTGGTAAACCAGAAGAGGTAAACTTGCAAGGCATGCTTGTTCTCAGGCCTTTAATACAGATGTTGAAATATGTTTGGGCCAGCACAAAGCCCTGTACTTGTGCATTGGCCAGTCTGGGCCAAATATGTCCCTGTTGTACCGGTATGTATCTAACTTTCCGTCGAAAGGGATTTTGTGATCCACAGTCCAGCTCCAGTTTCGAAGCTCTCTGGACTGACTTTCGAGAGGAACAGCGTTTTGGAGGCAGTGGTGGTGCCCATTTGCTCAGTGTCTGAAATCAGGCTTTTTTCAGTTTTGTCCCACCGACAGACCAGAGCCAGACAGTGGGGGAGGGGGATCGGCTCCTTCGTCTGTAGTCAACATGGAGCTCAGCATTGATGCTGAATCCTGTAGCTGACAGACTGCTCTGCGGCAGGTTATAATTGACCACTTCTTCATCAATACACCTGGTGCAGATACAGCTCAGTATTTAATATATCGATAGAAATGACTAAGGGACCGTCCGTATGTAGGGGATAAGTCATTTTCACAATTTACAGACTCCTCACCATATTATAATGCCACCTGTGTGCTGAATGGTACAGACTTTGAATATGTCGAGCAACTAACAGTCAGGCGTCCATGAGCTGCAGTGGACCATCGGCAGCAGTAGAATAATACTCTGGACAACTGATACAGGCTTCAACCTCACGGCCTCCGATATCTCCCCCTCTGAAGAAACCTTTAAGCCAGGGATTCAATC
>NW_025134598.1:0-1173 GCF_004010195.1 Chiloscyllium plagiosum
GGAGCAAACTGACATTGTTATAAATAATATGTCTATAGACAATAGCTGCCACTTAGAAACACATTTGATAAAAGAGAATTTGCTTTTGAGCCTGTTGGATTTAACTTGTTGATGTGAATATAAATGGCAGAATAGATAAGGATGTGGGGGCGGGGGGTGTAGTGGTATGGGGGATATGGTGTATTTAAATTTCAGAAACCTTTATGCAAGTTTTAATAAGAGCTAAAAAGTAACTCGTTGGAGAATAGGGCCTCTTAAAGATCAATAAAATCATCCCTGTGTGGAACCAGTGGAGAAGGGTGAGATATTGGACAAAAACAATCTTGTCAGTATTTATTGTGGTGGAAGACATGGAAGCTCGGGAACTTAGGGAAATAAATAGTGATGTCTTAGAAAGAATCCTCAACAGGGAAGTGAAAGTGCTGGAATCTTTAAACAAATAATTTAGATCAATTCTCAGTGTCTTGTTCTGTCAATGCTAGAATATTGTGGGAAGCTATGGAAGAGGTTGCAGTGTCCCTAACAGAGATATTTACATTATCAACTGACACCGTGAGGTACCGGAAGACTTGAGGGGGTATAATGCTGTTACATCA
Organism: Chiloscyllium plagiosum; assembly: GCF_004010195.1. Classification (NCBI taxonomy): domain Eukaryota; kingdom Metazoa; phylum Chordata; class Chondrichthyes; order Orectolobiformes; family Hemiscylliidae; genus Chiloscyllium; species Chiloscyllium plagiosum. The sequence continues at coordinate 597 of NW_025134598.1, forward strand.
CTTAAGAGTTGCAGGGAAAAGCCATGCAATTACAGCCCAGTGAACCCAGTGATGGGTATGTTGTTGGAGGAGATTCTGAAAGAAAGGAGCTACGTATATTTGGAAAGGCAAGGGCTGATTAAAGATAGTCTTTAGATTAGTGTTTCACAAACCGGATTGACTCTTCGAGGAGATGGCCAAGAGATAGATAGTCAGTGTTGACCACATGGACATCAGCAAAGCATTTGACAGGGTTCGAAGGGATGTAGAATATCTAGTTAAGAGGAAGAAGGAAGCTTACTTAAGATTGAGAAAGCAAGGGCCAGATAGGTTTCTGGAAGGTAACATGGAGCAGCACGATAGCTCAGTGGTTAAATAACTCATAACACCACGGACTCCATTTCGATTCCAGCGTATAGCAACTGTCTGTGTGGATTTGCACATTCTCCCCGTGTCAGCGTGGGTTTCCTCCAGGTGCTCCGGTTTCCTCCCACAGCCTAAGGATGTGCATGTTCAGTGACTCAGCCATGCGAAATAATCCATGGTGTTTGCGGATGTATAGGTGTGACGCATTAGTCAGGGCAAATGGGTAGTAATA
>NW_025134599.1:0-1173 GCF_004010195.1 Chiloscyllium plagiosum
GCATATGCCACCCCATAAGCCCTGGGGGGTTTTTCAACGTCCAATTAATTAAAATGATCTTCCTTGCACAGTGCATAAGAATGTTACACAGTCTGTTGCTGTGTTCTCCAAGAGAAGGCAAATTTGGCAACCCCAGAAGAAGAAATACCGGGTTCACATTAACTTCAATCCCCCAGGATGTCCTTCAGCTCCCTTACTATAGCACTACAGTATCTCTGGATCTTACAACATGACCAATAGCAGTGTGTGAGTGCCTATACTAATTTTACATTTGGGACACCTTGGTGATGTGCCTATCTTGAACTGAGCTAGCCTCTCTAGTGCCACATACGCCCTGTGTAAAATCTTCAATTGTATACCCTGTGCTTTGTTACATATTGAAATTTTCCTTACATTTCCCATATATCTTGCCATGCTTCTAATGAAATATCCTATCATGGTTGGGCCGAACACCCTGGTGATGTGCCTATCTTGAACTGAGCTAGCCCCTCTAGTGCCACATAAGCCCTGTGTAAAATCTTCAACTGTATACCCTGTGCTTTGTTACATATTGAAATTTTCCTTACATTTTCCCATATATCTTGTCATACTTCAAATGAAATATCCTATCCTAGCTCCCGATTCCACATCCTAGAGATTCCCTCCACATGCCCTAAGGTACGTCCCTTCTGTAAATGATACAACCTACTAACTGAAAGAGCGCCTGTACACCAGAGTACTCTTTATTCCACATTTGACCTGTAATGCTGAGCCAGGAGCGTGGTATTCCTCTGTTTATAATCCCTTAGCTGAAAGTACCGGAAAAGGCCCCCATTAGACAATGCATATTTCTGACTTAGCTGGCTAAATGACATCAAGACCTAACCCTCAAATAAATCTCTCAGACAGAAGATTCCCTTATTCTCCCATGACTTAAAGCCGGAGTCCATTGCCCCAGGTTTAAATCCTTGGGCTGCCACCAGTGGGGTAATCAGTGAGCCAATTGCCCTTGTCTTGCCTCATTATCCTCCAGGCTTTCACTGTATTTAAAATGATTGTACTCTAACACTGCTCAGTCTCGGATTTCATCTTATCAATGAATAATAGATTAACTAGGGGACATCTCGACTGCAATGCTTCAATGTCAAGCAAAATCTACCCGAGTCCCCCCGTACCCAGTCACACACACGTGCT
>NW_025134600.1:0-1173 GCF_004010195.1 Chiloscyllium plagiosum
TGTTGGCGAACCAATATAAGAAAGTGTATGCAGGACTGACGAGAGACGAAGTGCAATAGACGGTCTCTGGATCAATTTCTCAGATGGCAAGACTTTCTGAGGGTGCAACTATCTTGTGTTCTCCACAGTTCCAAAGAACGAGAGGTAATACAGTAAAAAATAGAAAATTCACTAAACATATGACAAGGTGGAAATAAGCAGAATGATAAGGGGCAGGCCATTCAAGATTTCAACAAAGAGGACAATCCATACTCACAGGCGATTGATGAACAGAAGGGCACAAAAACCACTGGGAGGTAAGATTAAGGAATATCTCCAGATATTGTACAGATATGTCAAGTGGAACAGAGTAACCAAGGTGCAGGTTTACGAACTAGCCAAGTTGCATGCAATCTCAGGTTCGTGGGAGAATAGAAAGGGTGGTGGTCAACGGCTATTTCTAATAGAAACCAGTATTTGACAGTGTATCATAGGTATCTCTGCTGTATTCCTTACTATTTGTGGTATTCATAACTGATGCAGATGTGAATGCTGGAGGGATGTGACGTAAGTTTATTAAATAAATTTGTGTTTGAGATAAAGATTGCCCGGCTGGTTGGGAATGAAGAGATCTTATGAGGAAAGACTGAGAGACGTGGTCTGTTCTCATTGGAAAGAAGAAGGCTAAGAGGGGATTTGATAGACATACAAAATTATCAGAGGATTAGATAGGGTCGAAAGTGAAAGTCTTTTTCCTAGGATGATTCCATCAGCTTGTACGAGGGGGAATAACTACAAATTGAGGGACGATAGATTTTAAACAGCTATCAGAGGCAGGTTCTTTACGCAGAGAGTGGTAAATGCGTGGAATGCTCTACCTGGTAATGTAGTCAACTCAGCCACATTAAGGAACATTATATAAGCACATGGATGATTTTGGGATAGTGTCGGGGGACGAGCTGACCATAGTTCACAGGTCGGTGCTGTACAGTTCTATGTTCTGTGTTCTGAGAGTTAATTCTTAGAATATGTAGATGGAATGATTAGATGGGCAGATCAATAACCTGCGGACCGTAATGCTTATAAATATGAAGTGATGTATAATAAAGAAGAAAGCAAATGGGGAAGTAGACAATGAATGGTGCTATCTCGCGAAGGTTTGAGGATGCTTCTCCACTGATTCTTGACTGTGAC
>NW_025134601.1:0-1173 GCF_004010195.1 Chiloscyllium plagiosum
CCGGGAATTCAAAAATGATCGCGATTGTTTAATAAAACAAGGGCGAAATAAGAGATATGGTCAGTATGTTGGCAGGTTACACCAAAATTGGAGGTGTGGTGGACCGTGAGGAAGGTGACCTCAGAGTACAACGGGATCTTGATCAGATGGGCCAATGGGCCGAGGTGTGGGACATGGAGGTTAATGTAGAAAACTGTAATTAAACAGGAACCTCATGATAATCCATGGAAGTTCATATTGACATTATCATGTGATTATTGCACTTTGAAAAATTAAATTAAATGAAATAATTCCATATGTCCAAATCAGTTTGGCGTATGATGATTTGAAAATTGAAATGATTTTGCAGCACACATGAATTGGAAAAAAAGTACTCATTCAATGTGACTATTGAGCTGAAGACAATCTCCCTTTTTCCCAGCCGTGTATGGTGTCAATGAATTCAACATTGATGTAATTTTTTAATGAATGAACAAAGAAAGAGGAGACATGGTTAGTATGTTTGCAGATGACACCAATCCTGGAGGTATAATTGACAGTGAGGAAGGTTACCTCAGAGTACAGAGGGATTCTGATCAGATGGGCCAATAGGCCGAGGAGTGACAGATGGAGCTTAATTTAGAAAACTGTGCGGCGCTGCATTTTGGAAAGACACATCAAGGCAGGCCTTATACACTTATTGGTCAGGTCCTGGGGAGTGTTGCTGAACAAGGAGACCTTGGAGTCATGGAGTCACAGGTAGATAGGATAGTGAAGAAGGTGATTGGAATGCTTTTCTTTATTGGGCAGTGCCAAAAATCTCCTGATGAAGAGCTTATACTCGAAACGTCGACTCTCCTGCTCCTCGGATTCTGCCTGCTGAATGTGTTTTTCCAGCTCCACACTTTTTGACTCTGATATCCAGCATCTTCAGTCCTCACTTATTTCTTTATTGAGTACAGGAGTTGGGAGGCGGTGTTGCAGCTGTACAAGGCATTGGTTGGACTGCTATTGGAATAATGCATGCAATTCTGTTCTCTCTGCTAGAAGCAGTTTGTTGTGAAACTTGACAGAATTCAAATAAAATAGATACGTATGTTGCCAGGGTTGGAGGATTTGAGCAAGAGGGAGAGGCTGAGTAGACTGGGGCTATTTTCCCCGGAGTGTCGGAGCTCCTGAAGTGACTTTATGGAC
>NW_025134602.1:0-1173 GCF_004010195.1 Chiloscyllium plagiosum
GCAAGGGGAAGGTTAAACATGCAAGGAGAAGGTGAAACATGCGAGGGGAGTGTTAAGCATGTCAGGGGAATGTTAAACATGCGAGGGGAAGGTGAAGCATGTGAGGGAAATGTTAAACATGCGAGTGGAAGGTGAAACATGTGAGCGGAAAGTGAAACATGCGAGGGGAAGGTTAAACATATGAGGGGAGGGTTAGGCATGGGAGGGGAGTGTTAAATATGTGAGGGAAAGGTGAAACATGCGAGAGGAAGGTGAAACATATGAGGGGAAGATGAAACATGTGAGGGGAAGGTGAAACATGTGAGGGGAAGGTGAAACATGTGAAGGGAAGGTTAAACTTGTGAGGGGAAGGTTAAACATGCGAGGGGGAGGTTAAACATGCGAAGGTAAGGTGAAACATGTGAGGGGAAGGTAGAACATGCGAGAGGAAAAAGAAACATGTGAGGGGAAGTTTAAACATGTAAGGGTATGATGAAACATGCAAGGGGAAGGTTAAACACGCAAGGGGAAGGTTAAACATACGAGGGGAGTGTTAAGCATGTCAGGGGAATGTTAAACATGTGAGGGGAAGGTGAAACATGTGATGGGAATGTTAAACATGCGAGTGGAAGGTGAAACATGTGTGCGGAGAGTGAAACATGTGAAGGGAAGGTTAAACATGTGAGCGGAAAGTGAAACATGTGAAGGGAAGGTGAAATATGTGAAGGGAAGGTTAAACATGCAAGAGGAAGGTGAAACATGCGAGGGAAATGTTAAACAGGCAAGGGGAAAATGAAACATGTGAGGGGAAGGTAAAACATGCAAGGGGAAGGTGAAATATTTGAGGGGAAGGTTAAACATGCGAGGAGAAGGTTACACATGCAAGGGCAAGGTTAAACATGTGAGAGGAACATGAAACATGCGAGGAGAAGGTGAAACATGCGAGGGCCAGGTTAAATCTGTGAGGGGAAGGTTAAACATGTGAGGGGAGGGTTAAGCATGTGAGGGGAAGGTTTAAACATGTGAGGGGAAGGTTAAACATGCGAGGGGTAGGTTAAATGTGCGAGGGGAAGGCGAAGCATGCGAGAGGAAGGTGAAAAATGTGAAGGGAATGTTAAACATGTGAGGGAAAGGTGAAACATGCGAGGGGAATGTTAAACGTGTGAGGGGAGGGTTAAGCATGCGAGGGAAGGT
>NW_025134603.1:0-1173 GCF_004010195.1 Chiloscyllium plagiosum
GATTGCAGAAGGATGTAGTTGAATTTTGTCAGATGTGCCATGTATGCCAGAGAATTGGAAAACCACTGGCGATATAAAACCTGCACCTTTCGTACCGATTCCAGTATTTGAGGATCTTTTTACAAGAGTCTTAATTGATTTCTTCGGTGCCCTAACTCACACGAAAAGATGGAATCACTATTTCTTAACAATAATACATGTATTAATTGTTTTCTAGAGGCCATCCAATTATGCAGTATTACAGCTGAAAGAATTATTGACGAATTACTCAAATTTGCAATTAGAAAAGGACTACCAATAGAGAAACAGTCAGATCCAGGTTCAAACTTCACATCCCTAGTATTCAAAGTCCTTCTTGACAGCTTAGGTATAAAACAATTCACATCTACTGCATACCATCCAGAATCTCATGGAGGGCTAGACAGGTGTCCTCAAACATTAAAGACGATTTTGATGCATATTGTCAAGGCTGTCCCGTGAATTGGGATAATGGAATTCCGTTTGTCCATTTTATGATCAAAGATGCACCATATGAATCGTCCAAATTCAGTCCATTTTAATTAGTGTTTGAACATGAATTGAGAGGAACGTTAAAATTGATTAAGGAGAAATGCAGAAGTCAGAATGCAGGGACCACAGAATTGGATATTGTGTCAAATTTTAGGGAATGATTAAACAGAGCGGGGGAGTTTGCTCGACCGCATTTTAAACTATGACATCATACAAAGAAATAGCTAACGGGCAAGAAATCAAAAATTTGAAATTTTGCTCTCAGGGTTAAGGTGATATTTTTACTTCAATTGATATGTGAAACTTTAAAACTAAGTTTTTGTGTACACGTTCAATTCTAAAGGAAATTGATGAGGTGAAAGTCGTGTTAGGAACTCCAGACAGAAAGAAATCTCACAGGGTGTATCATGTGAATAGGCACATACGGTATGTTGATTAGGAAGGAGAGCATTTGGAGGACATGTTAATGATTACAACACAGAAGGAAGAATGAAGTTCAAGCAATCTGAATTGGACATACCTCAATTTTAATTTGACAATGAGTAAAATGTGAAAACTTCGGAAAAATGATTGAGTTACGTTCCTGAGAAAAATCAAAGTGACCTGACAGTGTTATCACTATAACATAGATACATTTGCAGAAACAAACTTGAAAGCACTCAT
>NW_025134604.1:0-1173 GCF_004010195.1 Chiloscyllium plagiosum
CAAATTGTCGACGACATTTTGAAAATCTAGGTATACCAATTCACTGGGTCCCGTTTTCACCATGCTCGTAATGCCATCATAGAACTCGAAAAGATTTTTCAGGCATGACCTGCCCTTCATTAACCCATGCTGCGTCTGTCCAGTTTCTGTCGAGATGCCCTGCTATTTCTTCCTCGATAATCGACTCAAGAAATTTCTGCACTGCAGAGGTTAAACAAAGTTCTATAATGTTGGGGAATGGGTCTGGGTGGGTCGCGCTTCGGCGGTCGGTGTGGACTTGTTGGGCCGAAGGGCCTGTTTCGACACTGTAAGTAATCTGATCTCATTCCTCATATTCTGTCTGCCTCCCTTTTAAACAGTGATGTCATATTTGTGTTTTCTAGTCAGCTGGGACTGCCCCAGAGACCAATGAATTTTGGAAAAATACCGTCAGCAAACTTCTTTTTAACACACCATCGCGTTTAACACCCTGCGATGTTAATTAGCTCCAACAATCCAACACAAGCTCTTTTGTTATAATGACTGTTCCCAGGTCGTCACGAACCGTCATCACTTTGTCAATTACTGGCATGTAATTAATATCCTCCACTGTGAAGATCGACGCAAATGCCTATTCAATGTCACGGCTATTTCGGCATATCCCATAAGTAAATGCCCCTTCTTATCCACGAAAGTGTCAACGTTTACTTTTGCCACTCTTTTTCATTTTATATTTTAATAGAAACTTCTGCTATCGATCTTTATATTCTGTGCTAATTTTAATGCCATGCTCTTTCTCACATTTATTCTGCATTAAATTCCATTTGCCAACCTTCAGCCCAGCTCTGCATCTTACCTGTGTCCCTGTGTAACCGACAATATCTTTCAGCACTATGCACAACTGTACCGAGCTTAGTGTCGTCCGCAAATTTACGAACCCATCCTTCTACGCCCCCATCCAGGTCGTTTATAAAAAATGACAAAAAGCTGTGAACACAAAACAGATCGTTGCAGTACACCAAAAGCAACTGAATTCCACGATGACGTTTTCCCATCCAATAACACCCTCTGTCTTCTTTCAGCTGGCTAATTTCTGGTCCAAAGCACGAAATCCTCCTCAAGCTCGTATCTCAGTATTTTGTGCAGTCATCCACCATGGCAAAATGTATCAAACGGCTAACTGAAATTCAAACG
>NW_025134605.1:0-1173 GCF_004010195.1 Chiloscyllium plagiosum
TTCAGTTTCTATGAATGGGTGTGTGTGTGTGTGATGGAGAGAGTTTAAACAGAGTTTAACTCTGCGTCTCTGCTTAGGGATTCCCTGTCCTTCAGACATTTAACTGCAACATCATAGAAAGTGTGGGTATCTGCCTGTTTCTCTCCCGTCTTTCAGAACACATGGACACCTCCACTACAGCAGTTGAAATCTGTCTGGCTCAGCTCATTGTTGAGTTGGTCCATGGTGGGAACTTTCTCCTCTGCTCTCTCTCCTCTCGTATCCCGTTGCTCTGTCTATAAATTGCCCAATACCCTCAATTTGCTCACTCCTGGGTATCTGTTACTCTACACATAATCATCCCAAAACCCCTTGATAAAATTCCAATCTGTAACTGACTTCCAATTTTAAGGGGCTCTGCACATTAGCCACCTCAATCCTTTGATTAGATTCCAGTCTGTATCACACTCCTGGGTATCTGTTATTCTGTATATTAACCATCCAATCCAAACCCTATTAAAATTGCCCACAGTGTTCAGGGATGTGTAGGTGAGTTGCATTAATCAGGGGTAAATCTGGGGAAATGGGTCTGGATGGGTTATTCTTCTGAGGGTCAGTGTGGTCTTGTTGGGCTGAAGGGCTTGTTTCCCCACTGTCGGGATTATATGAATCACCCGGAACCCTCTCGTTTAGATTCCAACGTGTAACTCACTTCCATGTATGTGTGACTGGCATGTTTCAAAAACACCCCAAAACCTTCAATTCTATTCCACTTCGATAAACACGAAGTGCTGCATTTTGGGAAAGCAAATTTGAGCAGGATTTATGCACTGAATGGTCAGCTCCGAGGGAGAGTAGCTGAACAAAGAGACTTTGAAGTGCAGGTTCCTAGCTCCTTGAAAGTAGAGTGGCAGGTGGATAAGATAATGACGGCAGCGTTTGGTATGCTTTCCTTTATAGGTCAGAGTTCTTAGTATAGGCATTGAGAGGTTATTTTGCGACTGGACTGGACATGGGTTAGGCCACTGTCTTAAGATGGCGTGCTTTTCTGGTCTCCTTCCTATCGGAAGGATATTGTGAAACTTGAAAGGGTTCAGAAAAGATTTACAAGGAGGTTGCCAGGGTTAGAGGATTTGAGTTACCGGGAGAGGCTGAATAGGCTGGGGCTGTTTTCCCTGGAACATCAGAGGCTGA
>NW_025134606.1:0-1173 GCF_004010195.1 Chiloscyllium plagiosum
GGAAGAGATCCAATTCCCTGCTTAATCTGGAATGGAATGCTCTCATGCATACCAGGGAGCGGTGATCCACTTGCTCCACATGTCATTCAAACCCAAATACATCATTGACTTCCTACTGGACAGAAAGGATTAAACTTCCCAGCAACAACTGCCTTAAAAAAAACATTCAATCTTTGTAGTCGTAGCGAAAATCACAGTTTTCCAAACTGTGGTCCAATATTGCCGACCAGGTAACAATGGTTGCTGTGGGGCTCACAGTGATGACTGAGGGGCCGTCCTTTTAGATGCTCGGTTGTTTCTGTATTGTTTTGTTAGATTAGATTCCCTACAGTGTAGAAACAGGCCCTTCAGCCCAACAAGTCCACACTGACTCTCTGAAGAGTAACCCATCCAGACCCATTGCCCTCTGACTAAGCACCTAGCACAATGGGCATTTTAACATGGCCAATTCACCTGACCTGCACATCTTTGGACTGTGGGAGGAATCCGGAGCACCTGGAGGAAATCCACGCAGACACGGGGAGAATGTGCAAACTCCACACAGACAATCGCCCGAGGCTGGAATTGTTGATGGGCTTGGCCTCATGGACTGCTCTCTGAAGCCAGATTTAAAAGAAGTTTTGAAAATCATGATGAAAATCATACCCAGAAAATCATACCCAGTGAAAAACTGTTCACCATGGTAAAAGCATTGAGAATAAGAACGCAAATTTGAAGTTGATGACAAGAAAGAAAATGTGATGTGAGAAAGAAATTTCACACAGTAAGTAAATAGATCTGGAAGACGTTGCATGGAGACGTGGTTGAAGCAGGTTCAATTAAGGGCATTGGACAATTATTTGATGACAAGCAATGTACCAGTTTCCAAGGAAATGTCAGGAAAATGGCACAAGGTCAGAAAGCTCATTTAGAGAATTGCATGGACACAATGGGCTGAATGGCCTGCTTCTGTGATTTAGTATTTCAGTGGATCAGGTCTCCGTCAGTTATGAGCATCAGGCTAACATCTGCTATTTTGTACGGTCAGTCAGGGAGGATCCGTCAGATTGATGTTGTATAATGATTCAGGATTGGGGAACTGCAGGGATTGGGACTAGGACCCCAGGTATTCACAGTATATGTCAGTGATTTAGATGAGATAACTAATTGGAATGTATCACAAATTGCAGATGA
>NW_025134607.1:0-1173 GCF_004010195.1 Chiloscyllium plagiosum
CGCTCTCGCACACTCTGGCACACTCAGGGAATCACTCTTACATTCGGGGATTCCCTTACACACCACTGGTTTCTGGTACACTCTAACTCAATCTGGGCCTCTCTCTCACTCAATGTGGGATTCCGTTCCACACTCTGGGATACACTGGGTTCTCTCTCACACTCTGTGATTCCTCCACACATTCTGGAATTCTCTCACACACTTTGGGACTCTCTGGGATTCTCTCACACACTCTAGGAGTCCCTAACACTCTCTGGGACACGCTGGGATTCCCTTACGCAATCCGGGACACGAGGATACTCGCCCACACACCCTGGGATTCCCTTACACACTCTGGGACAGTCTGGGATTCCCTCACACACTCTGGGATTCCCTCACACACTCTGGGATTCCCTCACACACTCTGGGATTCCCCCCTAACACTCTCTGGGACACGCTGGGATTCCCTTACGCAATCCGGGACACGAGGATACTCGCCCACACACCCTGGGATTCCCTTACACACTCTGGGACAGTCTGGGATTCCCTCACACACTCTGGGATTCCCTCACACACTCTGGGATTCCCTCACACACTCTGGGATTCCCTCACACACTCTGGGATTCCCTCACACACTCTGGGAACTGATTCTCACACAGACTCTGGGACACTGATTCTCATACAGACGCGGACACTGATTCTCACACAAACTCGGGGACTCTCTGGGATTCCCTATCACTCACACACACTCGGGGACTCTCTGGGATTCGATCACACACACTCGAGGACACTCTGGGATTCCCTGTCTCTCTCTCACACACGCACACACGCTGGGACTCTCATTCTCACACACGCGCTGGGACACTGATTCTCACACACAATCTGGGACTCTCTCTCTCTCTCTCTCTCTCACACACACACACACTGGGACTCACACACACACACTGGGACACTGATTCTCACACAGACTCTGGGACATTGATTCTCATACAGACTCGGACACTGTTTCTCACACAGACTGTGGGATTCTCACACACACTCTGGGACTCACACACACAGACACATTCTGGGACTCACACACACACACACACTCTGGGACTCAAACACATACACGCTCGGACTCTCATTCTCACACACACGCTGGGACACTGATTCTCACACACACTCTGGGACTCTCTCTCTCACACACACACA
>NW_025134608.1:0-1173 GCF_004010195.1 Chiloscyllium plagiosum
TTATGTTACATCAATAACCAGACCAGAACAAGCTTGCAGGAAATTGTAAAACACAAAAAAAGACGTTTAAAATAAACCTTCCAGAAAATAAACCTGCAGAGTCAGAATATGAGAAATGTCAGAGTGCAATGATAATTAGTCCATTTCACAGTCCTGAACGAGCTCAGTCTTTGCCAAATGTTTATTTAGAATTGTGACAATTCCCTGGGGCAGTTCCTCCCTCAATCCACAAAAATGTCTGCTGCCGAAAACTAGTTCAGTTCTGATTAAAATCGCTCAGCATACTTTCCATCAACCCAAAGTTTCCTGCGCCATGTCAATTGAAGTGTATCCAGATGAGGTTAGACTTCCCAGCCTCTGCTCCCACCGCTCCCTATTCCATGTCAACAGAATTTGTCCAGCCGAGTTTGGAGCTCCCAGCCTGGGCGTTTCAGGCGCCTCTCTGCCTTCATAAAAGTACTGCATGCTCACGGATTTTGTCACTGGTAGATAGAGTAGAGATCCACGCGTTCATTCCACTCCCAATTTCTGATTGGATCTTCGCCACTGCAACACTAAATTTCTCTGATTCCAGACCTGGGAACCGGTGTGATGTGAGTGTTCAACAGTCGTTACTACGTTGTCCCGCGGCACTGATAACGTAATAATGTGAAGCTTCGTTGTTATTTAAACCTACATTTCAACAATTTGTGCACTAGCGCCTGTACATTTCATCTGTGCAAGAAATCTATTGAACTCAGTCTTCAACATTCTCAATGATGGAATTTCCACAGCCACTGAGGACATCTAAGATGACGGTTCATTCCAATCTCAGTGGGTGGTCCTCTTGTGCATGTGGTGCTGTTCCTCGTCAATCTCAGCCATTGCATTTATTGCTTTCACTGTTGGTTATTATTTCATGTGATCGTATAGTGGCTCATCCTCTGCATTGTGGCCGAAGCAACCTCCATTCAAATCCGAGTATCAGTAATGCGCATTTGTTCCATGTTACTCCATATAACCTATGCGAAACAGACGCAGAAAGGGAACATTCAAATTTAAAGTTAAAATACTCTATACGGTGATGATTTTATTACTCCATCGGGTGACGTTTCGTCACCTCAGTTGTCACGTGGGAGGCCAGAGCTCATATTCCCGCTAGGGCGGCTCTGACTTTTTCTGGGGTTCAAGGTT
>NW_025134609.1:0-1174 GCF_004010195.1 Chiloscyllium plagiosum
CACATTTTTCAACTCTGGTTTCCAGCATCTGTAGTCCTCACTTTCTCCATCAGCGTTAATCAGGCATGTTCAGGATCAGATGCAATGTAATGTTCCTCTACGTGACCTAACAATGTGTATAAGTGCACTCTTAGAGAATCATTGCTAACTGTACCCGTGTATAATTTTCATGCCAGCCTCTGTAGCTGCTTTGAATAAGTTTGCTAATGTAATGCTGATTTACGATGGAATGTCAGAGATTTCATGTTGTGGTCCTGTGTAGCCATTAATTTGATTACAGACTGCTGCATGGAGGTGGAAGCACAAATTGCAATTGCTCTGACCTGGTCCACTGTTTAAACACAGCAGCTCTGAGCAAAGGGATTGCATGCCAGGGCACTCTCACACTATGGGTGTGTAGTGTCTTGAGAGATCAAACTGTCACGCAGTACCAATAGGCAAGAACTGAAAGCCCGGAACTCCTAACATGGGATGGTATGGTGGCTCAGTGGTTAGCACTGCTACCTCACAGCACCAGGGTCCCAGGTTCAATTGCAGCCTTGGGGGACTCTCTGTGTGGAGTTTGTACATTCTCGCAGTATCTACATGGGTTTCCTCCCACAGTCCAAAGATGTGTAGGCCAGGTGAATTGGCCATGCTAAGTTGCCCATAGTGTTAGCTGCATTAGTCAGAGGGAAATGGGTCTGGGTGGGTTACTCTTCAGTGGGTTGGTGTGGACTTGCTGGGCTGAAGGGTCTGTTTCCACACTGGAGGGCGTCTAATCTAAGTTTCAATTCAGCAGACAATGAGTAATCTGGTCATTTTAAAACACTGCTGATACATATGCAAATCACATTTATAAATGGGACTATGGTAACTGGTAGGAAAGATTAGAGATTTAAAAAGCAGATTTTGTAAAAATCTATTTATTTTGACAATTGAAGTCATGAACCTTCAGAGTACAGAGCGGTTATTTAGCGAGTAACCTGGTGGTGGAAAAGAATCAATGCTTGATCTGCACTGATTTAAGTCATTTCATCCAGGGAAATGACAATGGTGTTAAAAGTGTTTAGCATGGACACATTGAGCCAAAAGGCCACTTCCTGTGCCCTAATTACTGTGTAACTCCAAGCAGTCTCTGGACTCCCTAGAGTGAAAGATTCAGGCAGTGTTCATCATTGGGAGTTCAGTGGTT
>NW_025134610.1:0-1174 GCF_004010195.1 Chiloscyllium plagiosum
GATATTAAGGAGGGGTTGTTATGGTGAAGAGTCAAAGGAGTGCGGGCGTGTTACTGTGCACTGCGCCTGCTTACGACTGATCCATGTGCCAGCCCATGCCTGGCAAACGCATGGAGACACCTTGTGACTCAGACCTTTCAGTCACAGAGATAGTGCTGAGGTTTCCTGTTGTTTCAGGTTTGTAAACAAGGGGTAAATACACAGGCACGATGACAGTACTTTCACAGTGCGGGGTAGTGGAAGGGTTTCAGGGCGATGTGCAATGAATCATCCTTGGTTCCCAGGACCTGGATGGTTCATGTGAGCTATCTCAGTCCTTGTCAGTCTGCGCCAGGACCCTATCTGCACAGCAGGATGAGCAGCTGAACATTGGGAATGACACCACCAGTTCCAGCTCTGTCTGCCCTATTATAGGTCATTTCCTCCGGGAATGTGAGGCAGGAAGGGATTGAGTGAGATGGCTGAGGGTGGCACAGCTGGAGAAGGTTGGGAGGGGTGGAGTGTGGCACAGTGCCCTGAGTGAGTGTGTAGGCAGAGTGGGGCTTGTCAAGTGTAGTGGAGGGGTGAGGAGGTGCAGTCGTTGGTCTGGTGAATGAGGGAATTGGTTGCGTGAGAGTCTGAGAGAGGCAGGGCACAGGTCTTGGCGGGATGGGTGTGAGAGTTGGAACGAGCGCGAGGTATCGGAGAACTGATATTGACCTCCTTCCGAAAACAGCAACCGTTTCTCCACAGTGTGATGCTGCACTGACCCAAGTGCCAACCTTGAACCAAAGTGGCAGGATCTGCTGGTGTGATGGGCAGTGAGGGGGTCTCTATACCACCCTATCCACCCGGACTCGATTAATTTTTGAAAGGAAGTAATGAAATCTGTAATGTATTGTTCAATATCGATGTATTCACTGTGGTATACTGTTCTATGTTCTACTTTCAATTAATTCTCTGGAGAAAATGTTAACATGAGCTAATCTCTTCTGCAGGAGGGCTGTTACGTCCCAGCTTCGGTAAGAATATCCACTCAATCCTGCTTGATATAATTCTTCAATTTAAGTGTGATTATGTTGTCACAGTCCATAATCAAATATATTTTCATTAGAGCATTGCAGTACTCACTACCATCCATTTGTGTGCTAAAGCACTTCTCGGTCTGTGAATTTTTAATGTCGGTTAAGAAATA
>NW_025134611.1:0-1174 GCF_004010195.1 Chiloscyllium plagiosum
TGTACCTGCATACTAACACTTTCTTAATCACTCTCAATCACTTTCTGTCCGTGCATACTACCACTGTCTAAATCACTCTCAATCACTTTCTGTACCTGCATACTATCACTTTGTTAATCACACTCAATCACTTTCTGTACCTGCATACTATCACTTTCTTAATCACGCTTAATTACTTTCTGTACCTGCGTACTAACACTTTCTTAATCACTCTTAATCACTTTCTGTACCTGCATACTATCACTTTCTTAATCACTCTCAATCACTTTCTGTACCTGCATTCTACCACTGTCTTAATCACTCTCAATCACTTTCTGTACCTTCATACAATCAGTTTCGTAATCACACTCAATCACTTTCTGTACCTGCATACTATATCTTTGTTAATCACACTCAATCACTTTCTGTACCTGCATATTATCACTTTCTTAATCACAGTCAATCACTTTCTGTACCTGCATACTATCACTTTCTTAATCACTCTCAATCACTTTCTGTACTTGCATACTATCACTTTCTTAATCACTCTCAATCACTTTCAGTACCTGCATACTATCACTTTCTTAATCACTTTCAATCACTTTCTGTACCTGCATACTGTCACTTTCTTAATCACTCTCAATCACTTTCTGTACTTGCATACTATCACTTTCTTAATCACACTCAATCACTTTCTGTGCCAGCATACTATCACTTTCTTAATCACTCTCAATCACTTTCTGTACCTGCATACTATCACATTCTTAATCACACTCAGTCACTTTCTGTACCTGCATACTATCACTTTCTTAATCACACTCAACCACTTTCTGTACCTGCATACTATCACTGTCTTAATCACACTCTATCACTTTCTGTACGGGCATACTATCACTTTCTTAATCACACTCAATCACTTTCTGTACCTGCATGCTATCACTGTCTTAATCACACTCAATCACTTTCTGTACCTGCATGTTATCACTTTCTTAATCACACACAATCACTTTCTGTACCTACATACTATCACTTTCTTAGTCACTCTTACTCACTTTCTGTACCTGCATCCTATCACTTTCTTCATCACACACAATCACTTTCTGTACCTGCATACTATCACTTTCTTAATCACTCTTCATCACGTTCTGTACCTGCATACTAACACTTTCTTAATCACACTCAATCACTTTCTGTA
>NW_025134612.1:0-1174 GCF_004010195.1 Chiloscyllium plagiosum
GAATCCTGACTCCTGATGTAATTTTATAACCACTGAATCCAGACTCCTGATGTAATTTCATAACCCCAGAATCCTGACTCCTTATGTAATTTTATAACCACTTGAATCAACACTCGTGATATAATTTTAAAACCACTGAATCCTGACTCCTGATGTAATTTTATAACAGCTCAATCCTGACTTCTGATGTCACTTTATAACTGCTGAATCCAGATTCCTGATGGAATTGTATAACCACAGAATCCTGACTCCTGATGTAATTTTATAACAGCTGAATCCTGATTCCTGATGTAATTTTATAACCACTTGAATGCTGACTCCTGATGTAATTTTATAACCACTTGAATCCTGATTCCTGAAGTAATATTCTAATTGGCGATTCCTGACTCCTGATGAAATTTTATAACTACTGAATCCCGACTCCCGAAGTAATTTTATAATCGCTGAATCCTGACTACTGATGTAATTTATAACTAATTGGATCCTGACTCCTGATGTAATTTTATCAGCACTGAATCCTGACTACTGATGTAATTTTTTAACCACTTGAATCCTGACTCCTGATGTAATTTTATAACCACCTGAATCCTGACTCCTTATGTAATTTTATAACTGCTGAATCCAGATTCCTGATGGAATTGTTTAACCACAGAATCCTGATTCCTGATGTAATTTTGTAACCACCTGAATCCTGATTCCTAAAGTAATTTTATAACCACTTGAATGCTGACTCCTGATGTAATTTTGTAACCATTGAATCCTGACTCCTAACGTATTTTTATCGCCACTTGAATTCTGACTCCTGACGTAATTTTATAACTGCTGAATCCTGACTCCTGATGTAATTTTATATACTCTGAATCCTGATTCCTAAAGTAATTTTATAATGGCAGAATCATGTCTCCTGATGTAATTATATAACTGCTAAATCCAGACTCCGGATGTAATCTTATAACCACTGAATCCTGACTCCTGATGTAATTTTATGACCACTGAATCCTGACTCCCGAAGTAATTTTATAATCGCTGAATACTGACTACTGATGGAATTTATAACTAATTGGATCCTGACTCCTGATGTAATTTTATCAGCACTGAATCCTGACTCCTGATGTAATTTTTTAACCACTGAATCCTGACGCCTGATGTCATTTTATAACCACCTGAATCCAGA
>NW_025134613.1:0-1174 GCF_004010195.1 Chiloscyllium plagiosum
ATATACAAAAAAAGAAGAGAAATAAAATAAACGAAATAAAATAATGGAGCAGAATGAAAACAGCGGGGTCTAGATGGGATAATCATCTGAAGTTGTTGAATTCAGTGTTGAGACCGGCAGGCTGTAACGGAGAAGGTGCAACACCTGCCCTTTTACCTCTTCCATGCTCACCATCCAAGGCCCCAGACACTCATTTCAGATTAAGCAGCGTTTCACTTGTACCTCTTTCCATTTGGTCTATTGCATTCGTTGCTCTCAATGTGGTCTCCTCTATATCGGAGAGACAAAACGCCAACTGGGTGATCGCTTTGCTGAGCACCTTCAGTCTGCACGCAACCAGGTCCTGGGCCTTCCCGTGGCTTGCCACTTCAACACACAATCCTGCCCCCATACCCACATGTCTGTCCTTGGCCTGCTACAATGTTCCAGGAGAAAGTGAGGTCTGCAGATGCTGGAGATCAAAGTTGAAACTTTATTGCTGGAGCAGCACAGCAGGTCAGGCAGCATCCAGGGAACAGGAGATTCGACGTTTCGGGCACAGGCCGAAGAAGGGCCTGTGCCCGAAACGTCGAATCTCCTGTTCCCTGGATGCTGCCTGACCTGCTGTGCTGTTCCAGCAATAAAGTTTCAACTGCTACAATGTTCCAGTAAAGCTCAACGCGAACTGGAGGAACAGCATCTCATCTTCCGACTGGGCACGTTACAGCCTGCCGGTCTCAACATTGAATTCAACAACTTCAGATGATTATCCCATTTTCTGGATTAGTGGTGCTGGAAAAGCACAGCAGTTCTGGCAGCATCCGAGGAGCAGCCCTTCATCAGTTATTTGCCCGAAACGTCGACTTTCCTGCTCCTCGGATGCTGCCTGAACTGCTGTGCTTTTCCAGCACCACTAATCCAGAATCTGGTTTCCAGGATCTGCAGTCATTGTTTGTACCTAGATGATTATCCCATCTCGAACCCTCTGTTTTCATTCTGCTCCATAATTTTATTTCATTTATTTTATTTGTCTTCTTTTTTTGTATTTTTTTCACTGTTCTGTTTCGTGATTGTCTCTCTTTCTCTCGCTCCCCACTCTCTCATCACCATTTTCCTCTCCTCTTCCCCCTTTGCTACCCTTCTCCCCTGTTTTCCATTTTATCTCTGCTTCACCCATCCCCCACATATTTTGTCA
>NW_025134614.1:0-1174 GCF_004010195.1 Chiloscyllium plagiosum
GACAAAGGGAGACTAAATTTGATTTGTGTTTCAACATGATTTTATTAACAAAGTATTGAAATAGTTTGTAACATCATTTGGAAATGCATACAAAGGTTCTAAGTCAGTTGTGTACAGTCTATGCAGAGAGAAAAGAACCAACAAAACACTGGAATTTTTCAAACCTTCAAATATTTCTCAAACCTTCTGTATAGTTGTGGAAAGAAAGGCATTTTGTACTTGGGCAGAAAACGATCTCTGTTCATGGTCAGGCACCAAGAGGGTCTGAGAACTGAAAGAACGATGTGATAATTTGTCAGAAAGACCTGAGACTGTGTTGTTTCCCTGTTACACCTTGGCAGCAGCTGCCCGAACCTTTAGTGTGTCCTTCAGTGTGTTGTCACAGATCTGGGAGTGTGCTTGGCTGTCGCACTCATTTGAGGTCAACTGTTTCCAGTGGTCTGCCAATATAGTGCCCTCGTGGCCTAATGGCTATGGCACTGGCCTCTGAAATCTGGGATTTCAGGGATTTCATTTTTAAGCCTGGTCTTTGCAGTGGCTGATTTTCATCCCATGTCAACTTCATCTCAATCCAAATTGACTGGATTTTTTAACTACTCTGTTAAAAATCATTGTGCCTGTGTTGAGATTATGGCAAATGCTGTTTAGTAGAAACTTATATAAGATAATTCCAGGATTTGGGAATTCTTGGGGTGAATTGTCTGAAAGAGACAGCACAGCCACAATGGGCTGAATGCCTGCTAAGATCCTGTTGATTTGTCCTCAATGCACCTTTTTGCAACATCTCCACTTCCTCCTTCCCCAGTAACTGCAAATATCTTGAAAGTGCTGCACAAAATAACATTGAGCCCTTTGCTATTTTCCTGTCTGCTCCATTTTCCTCAGACTTGAGTTGTGCAAAGTTGGAGTTTGGTGGATTTCTCATCTGTCCGTTTGGGGAGAAATGGGAGGCGGGATCAATTTATCAAGCAGCCAACAATTTAGCCTGAGATGGAAGGGGTAAGAACCAATTAGTGAGAGTGCAACACACAGAAACACACATTATGAGAGGTCAGGATGGTTTATTTAAAGGCTGCCATTGTAGCTCTGCATGTGGGGCCCCAGTGGCCTAATGAATAAGGCACTGCCCTCCTAAACCAGGGATTGTGGGTTCAAGTCCCATCTGGGGTGTTTC
>NW_025134615.1:0-1174 GCF_004010195.1 Chiloscyllium plagiosum
AGGCAATGCAAGAGAAGTAGGTGGGTAAAGATCGAATAGGAAGGGAGTATGAGGTGTGACAGAAGGCGCATCGGTGGCAGGAAAAGCATAGAGTTGTAAAAGTGATATTGATGGACAATCAAACATCACTATTCAGGATAATTGGGATCTGGTTTCCTTTGAAAATTAAGAAAAGATGTCTCATACTTTTTTATTAACACTTGCTTCTTGTTCATATTGTACATTCACTCTGCATTTCTGTATCTCTATCAAATGCAGACAGCATTTTATTTTTCCCCAATGCATTATTGCAACACGGTATCACTTTTTAAAACAATATTCAGAACGATGGATCCTTGTTCTTTTAACGTGCTTCCAATCCAACGTAGAAATGAGAATGTGAATTGATCTTCTATAGTGTGTTTATAATGTAAAAATTAATTTAATCTTTATCCTCATCCCTCTAGCTCTTTCAAACAAACTTAATGAATGAACCTGTGTCCATCCTGCAGATGAAAAGAAAAATCTTCAGCTCTGACTATTGTAGCGAATTTCTTACAGAATAAGCTGCAGGCCCACATCAAATTGAACTGTCACAGTGCACAGTGCCAAACCCTATTCCAAAATTAATGATATACAAGTCTTATGAATAATACATGCAGCGCGGTGGAGTGCAAAAGCAGAATTCAGCTTCATGTCCAAAATATTATTTCTGACTTCCTCATAAAAAGACCTCAACTGCATCACGCTGTAAATTCACCAAAATCTGAAAAACAAGAGACTGGAATTCCCAATTCTTCCTCTGCAACAGGTCTGTAGACCAGGTAGAAAATTAAGGTTTGTATCTGATATTCATAAATAGAACATAGAACATAGAACATTACAGCGCAGTACAGGCCGTTCGGCCCTCGATGTTGCGCTACCCTGTCATACTAATCTGAAGCCCATCCCATCTACACTATTCCATGTACGTCTATATGCCTGTCCAATGACGGCTTAAATGCACTTAAATTGGCGAATCTATCACGGTTGCAGGCAAAGCATTCCATACCCTTACTACTCTCTGAGTAAAGAAACTACCTCTGACATCTGTCTTATACCTATCTTCCTTTACTTTAAACTTGTGTCCCCTCATGTTTGCCGCCCCATACTTGGACAAAGGCTCTCTCTATCCACCCTATCTTACCCTCTGATT
>NW_025134616.1:0-1174 GCF_004010195.1 Chiloscyllium plagiosum
TGTGTGGATTTTGCATATTCGCCCTCTACCTACATGGGGTTGTTCCAGTTTCCTCCCACAATCCCACAAGATGTGCAGGTCAGGTAAATTGGTTATGTTAAATTGAACATCGTGTTTGGTCCACTTAGTCAGAGGGTAAAAATATGGAAATTGGTCTGCGTGGTTTACTCTTCCGAGGGTCACTGTTTACTTGCTGGGCCAAATTGCCTGTCCCCACCATGTGGGGAATCTAATCTAATCTAACATGCCCTTCAGTCCAGGCAGCGTCCTAGCAAATATCCTCTGCACCCTCTCAAAGGCATCCACATCCTTCCAATAATGAGGTGATCAGACTAAACACAACATTCCAAGGGTGGTCTAACCAGAACTTTAGACAGTCTATAAACTCTCGGCTCTTAAAATCAATTCCCTTCATTATGAAAAGAAGCACAGCATCTGCCTTCTTAACAAACCTATCAACTAAGGTGGTATCATTGAGGACTCTGAGGACGTGGACCTCATTATCCCTCTGCTCCTCCACATTGCGAGGACTCCTCCCTTTAACCTTGTATTCTGCATTCAAATTCGAACTTCAAAACTGAACGAATTCAAAATTTTCCCGTTTGAACTCCATGTGCCACTTAGACCAGTTCTGCACCCTGTCAATGACCCATTGCAACCAACTACAGCCCACCACACTATCCACAACTCCAACAGCCTTTGTCTCATCGGCAAAATTACTTACCCAATTTTCCATTTCCTCATACATGTCATTCATAGAAATCACAAAGAGCGCAGGTCCTAGAACCAATTCTTGCAGAATACCCCTCGTTACAAAACTCCTGGCTGCATACATTCCGTCTCCAACCTCCCTCTGTCTTCTATGGGCCAGCTAATTCTGTATCCAGACAGGCAGGTTTCCCTGTCTCCCATGCCTCCTTACTTTCTAAATGACCCTACCAAGGGGAACCTTATCAAACGCATTGCTAATATCCACTGCAGTACCATATCAATATGTTTTGTCACACCCTCAAAGAAATCAATAAGAATTCTGAGGCATGACCTGCCACTCACCAAGCTATGCTTTCTATTTCTATTCTAATGATGGTTTTGCAAGTAATCATAACTCCATTTTCTAGGAATCCTCTCGAAAACCTTGTGTTCCAACGATGTAAAACCGATTGGTCAGTAATTC
>NW_025134617.1:0-1174 GCF_004010195.1 Chiloscyllium plagiosum
ATTATGCAGTAATAAATACTTACAGAACAACTTAGTGAAGTTTGACAGGGTAGGGGTCAGATTCATTACTGCAATAATAATTACTTTCAGCTCAACTTGGTGAAGTTTGACAGGGTGGTGATCTCATTCATTACTGCAGTAATAAATACTAACAGCAAAATTTAGTGATGTTTCACAGGGTGAGTGTCCCATTCAGTACTGCAGTAATAAATACTTAGAGAAAAATTTGGTGAAAAGTTTGACAGGGTGATGATCCCGTTCATTGCTGCAGTAATAAATACTTACACCACAACTTGGTGATGTTTGACTGGGTGGGGGCCCCATTCATTACTGCAGTAATAAATACTTACAGCACAACTTGGTGATGTTTGACAGGGTGATGGTCCCATTCATTACTGCAGTAATAAATACTTACAGTACGGCTTGTGAAGTTTGACAGGGTTAGGGTCCGATTCATTACTGCAGTAATAAATACTTACAGCACAAGTTGGTGAAGTTTGACAGGGTGGGGGTTCCATTCATTACTGCAGTAATAAATACTTACAGAACAACTTTAGTGAAGTGTGACAGGGTGAGGGACCCATTCATTACAGCAATAATAAATACTTTCAGCACAACTTGGTGAAGTTTCACAGGGTGCAGGTCCCATACATTACTGCAGTAATAAATACTTACACCACACCTTGGTGAAGTTTGACAGCATGAGTCTGCCATTCATTACTGCAATAGTAAATACTTACACCACAATTTGTTGACGTTTGACAGGGTGTAGGTCCCATTCATTATAGCACTAATAATTACTTACAGCACAACTTGGTGAAGTTTGACAGGGTGATTGTCCCATTCATTACTGCAGTAATAAATACTTACAGCACAACTTGAGGAAGTAATGCAGGGTGAGGATCTAATTCATTACTGCAATAATGAATACTTACAGCACAACTTGGTGAAACGTTTGACAGGCTGAATGTTCCATTCATTGCTGCAGTAATAAATACTTACACCACAACTTGGTGATGTTTGACTGGATGGGGGTCCCATTCATTACTGCAGTAATAAATACTTTCAGCATAACTTGGTGAAGTTTGACAGGGTGATTGTC
The DNA here is from genome assembly GCF_004010195.1 of Chiloscyllium plagiosum. Lineage (NCBI taxonomy): Eukaryota > Metazoa > Chordata > Chondrichthyes > Orectolobiformes > Hemiscylliidae > Chiloscyllium > Chiloscyllium plagiosum. The sequence continues at coordinate 1,103 of NW_025134617.1, forward strand.
CCATTCATTACTGCAATATTAAACACTTTCATCACAACTTGGTGAAGTGTGACAGGGTGAGGGTTCCATTCA
>NW_025134618.1:0-1174 GCF_004010195.1 Chiloscyllium plagiosum
ACTGGTGGATAATGAAACCATTTTATTTCTACTTGCACGATGTTCTGGGGGGTGGGAAGGGGTGTACGGTGGGCGGCGGGGAGAGTCCATTCGCTCTTCTGCTCTCTCACTCTCTCTCTCTCTCTGAAACCCTTGGGGTGAGAGGTGTCAGTTACATTAATGCGAGGAACATGAACAACTTTGATTGTGAACTTTCTCCAAGGGTCTGTTATCGGAGAGATAGAAAGATGCTGTACTGGCAGGACAGAAACAAATGGACACCAAGAACTCTTCGCCCAGGTGAATTCACATTGCTGTGCAGCCTTATTGGTGTTCAGAAATCGTCTTCACGCAGCGATCTTACAGAAAGTCTATTGCAAAGTGGGCATCGCTTTCTTTGCTGCGACCGCGCAGCAGTTAACATCTGAGCCCCAAAGTGTCCCAGATGAAGAGAATCCGAGTGAAACCTTCACTCACTGAGAGTCATCCCCACGGCTCTGAGCTGAGGGACTGCAGGCAGTCCAACACGGAAGGGACGGTTAAAAATGAACCAGTTTTGCTCCCTCAGCCTCTCTGTCCTAGAGACAGGCAGTGGGAAGGCATAAACACGTAGCATCATTCTCGCGCAGACAGAAGCCGTTCAGCCCATCGAGTCCACGGCGACTGTCTGTCACTTGTCTCTCTCTCTGAGGTTATTCACAATCGGTGGTATCCGTCCTAATAGTAGGGGACGATGTCTGAATCGTGATGCTTGTCATTCTCCTCTGAACCAGGGTGGCGAATTACTGCAAGGAAGGGACGAAACCGCAAGGCATGTGTTTCAACTTTACCAGCGGATTGGCATCGCAGAGAACTGGGTTTGTGATTCAGTTCAGAGGAAACAGACGAAGTACAGACTACCACTGAGACCTCTAAAATCTTGCCACATGAGTTGAGTGGATTTGGCGAGTGCATCGATATGCGACATTTGGACACTCGGTAAGTTGACGCAAAGGCAGGCAGCTTGCAGAAGAGAGCACCGATCTTAAGGAAAGCAGCTCGAGGTGACATTGAACAACAAGCAGACGACGGTTTCGATCCATCGGTTATGGGCCCAGCACGCTCCCGCTGCGCCACTCTGCTGCCGCACGCGGCGTCCCTTCCACAGAACACTTCGGGTTTCCGTCTGGCACCCGACAGGCACGTTCGAGCCTGA
>NW_025134619.1:0-1174 GCF_004010195.1 Chiloscyllium plagiosum
TTCTTGCTCACGATCCATAAACCGTAATTCATTATGAACTTCTTAGCCACTGCATGATAAGTGGGACATAATGCACAGGTTTGCTTCTCGAAAGAAAGAGCGAAATCTTATTCAATGCAGACACAAATTCAAGTTGTCCCTGGTCAACTAGAAGACAGATGTTGCGAAACAAAGTGAATACAGAAAACAATCAATGTTTTCTGGGAGTCAAAAAGATGTACTGGAAGAACGGAAACATATATTAGGAACTAAAGTCACATACCACTTCCACAGACTAAACGTTCTTGAACCGTTATCTTAATTTGACCTTCATGTCCACCATTGCTGCAAAAATTATGTTAACAACTCTGCACTTTGTGTTCTTTGATATACTCTCCTTCATGTTTCTCTTGATTTTGAAACTCAAACCGAGCAATAGTAATGCACCCTATTTCACTTGCAAAGATCAGAAGAAGATCAATTTATAAGAGAACAGAAATAAAGCTACGTCTGTCTTTCGAGAGAAAACACAGTTACCATTTCGACTCCAAAAAGTCTTCTTCAGAAGTCTGCGCAATGAACTCGAAATAGTTCAGACCGAAAATGAAAAAAGAAGCCGAAATGCCGCGAATACACCACCCGCAAGAGCATCAAGTCCTACTCGAATATGCCGGATACTCCCATCAACATCAGTGGAGAAGGGAACAAAGCTCATTCTGCAGTTGTCAACCTGTTATGACGTAGTTTGTAAAGTCAGAAATCTGATTGGGTAAAAAGCGGGATGAAAGCGGGATATCGGAAGGCTGATAAAGCACGTGCGCGCTTTGCTTTGAAGAAGGTTGGCAGTGATGGAAATGGAACTTAACGACAGGGAGGGGGCTTAATTAATACTCAGCATCGCTGCAACACACAGGGACGCAATTCTTTTTGCCAGGTTTCTGTTCTGCCATTTTATAATCACGACTGCTGTCGGGTTTGCTTTCCATTCCAGGCTTAGATAACTGCCTGATGGAAGTTTGCACATTCGCCCAATTTCTGTGTGGTTGCTCTGGTTTGCTGCCACATTCTAACCATTTGCAGGTTATTTGGAATCGCCATTGAATGCACGCGGTTACAGAGACAATGATGTGGAGAGTGTCTGGATAGGACGTACTTCAGAGGGTTTTTCTGAACTTAAATAGACAGAGTGGGGTTA
>NW_025134620.1:0-1174 GCF_004010195.1 Chiloscyllium plagiosum
AGTAACAAAGAGGATAGATGAGGGCAGAGCGGTTGATGTGATCAATATGGACTTCAGTGAGGCGTTCGACAAAGTTCCCCATGGGAGACTGTTTAGCAAAGTTAGATCTCATGGAATACAGGGAGAACTAGCCATTTGGATACAGAACTGGCTCAAAGGTAGAAGACAGAGGGTGGTGGTGGAGGATTGTTTTTCAGACTGGATGCCTGTGACCAGTGGAGTGCCACAAGGATCAGTGCAGAGTCCTATACTTTTTGTCATTTACATAAATGATTTGGTTGCAAGTAGAAGAGGTACAGTTAGTAAATTTGCAGATGACACCAAACTTGGAGGTGTAGTGGAAAGCGAAGAAGGTTACCTCAGATTACAACGGGATCTTGACCAGATGGGCCAATGGGGTGAAAAGTGGCAGATGGAGTTTAATTCCAATAAATGCGAGGTGCTGCATTTTGGGAAAGCAAATCTTAGCAGGACTTATACACTTAATGGTAAGGTCCTAGGGTGTGTTGCTGAATAAAGAGACCTTGGAGTGCAGGTTCATAGCTCCTTGAAAGTGGAGTCACTGGTAGATAGGATAGTGAAGGCGGTGTTTGGTATGCTTTCCTTTATTGGTCAGAGTATTGAGTACAGGAGTTGGGAGGTCATGTTGTGCCTGTTAAGGACATTGGTTAGGCCACTGTTGGAATATTGCGTACAATTCTGGTCTCCGTTCTATTGGGAAGATGTTGTGAAACTTGAAAGGGTTCAGAAAAGATTTACAAGAATGTTGCCAGAGTTGGAGGATTTGAGCTATAGGGAGAGGCTGAACAGGCTGGGGCTGTGTTCCCTGGAGTGTCGGAGGCTGAGGGGTGACCTTTATAGAGGTTTACAAAATTATGAGGGGCATGCCTAGGGTAAATAGGCAAAGTCTTTTTCCTGGGTTCGGGGAGTCCAGAACTAGAGGGCATAGGTTTAGAGTGAGAGGGGAAAGATATAAAAGAGACCTGAGGGGCAACCTTTTCACGCAGAGGGGTGGTACGGGTATGGAATGAGCTGCCAGAGGAAGTGGTGGATGCTGGTACAATTGCAACATTTAAGAGGTATTTGGATGGGTATATGAATAGGAAGGGTATGGAGGGATATGGGCCGAGTGCTGGCAGGCGGGACTAGATTTGGGTTGGGATATCTGTTCGCA
>NW_025134621.1:0-1174 GCF_004010195.1 Chiloscyllium plagiosum
TTCGATGCTTTCCATAGACTTCCTGTAATTTGGGAATGAGAACTGTGCACAGTATTCCAAGTGCGGACACACTAGCGTTTTCAATATTTCCGGTATGATATTGAGGCTCCAGAACTCAATACCTCTACCAATGATACCGAACACACCGTATGCCTTCGTAACAGCACTAACAACCTGGTGGCAACTTTCAGGGATCTCTGTACATGGACTCCAAGATCCCTCTGCACATCCATACTACCAAGAATCTTTCTATTGACCCGGTATTCTGCCTTCCTGTTCTTCTTCCCAACGAGAATCACTTCACACTGAGCTGCAGTGAACTCCATTTGCCACCTCTCAGCCCAATTCTGCAGTTTATTGAAGTCCCCCTGCAATCTGTAACATTCTTCTGAACTGTCTACTGCTCCAAGGACTTTATTGTCAGCTGCAAATTTACTAATCCATCCACCTATGCCTGCGACTAAGTCATTGAAAGAAATGACAAACAGCGGCGGTCCCAAAACAGAAACTTGTGGCACAATACTGGTAACCGGGCTCCAGGTTGAATGTGTTCTATCAACCACCACACGCTGCCTTCTTTCAGAAAGCCAGTTTCTAATCCAAACTGCTAACTCACTCTCAGTCTCATGCCTCTGCATTTTGTCCAAAAGCCTACCATGTGGAATCTTATCAAAGACTTGACTGAAGGTTGAATGTGTTCTATCAACCACCACACGCTGCCTTCTTTCAGAAAGCCAGTTTCTAATCCAAACTGCTAACTCACTCTCAGTCTCATGCCTCTGCATTTTGTCCAAAAGCCTACCATGTGGAATCTTATCAAAGACTTGACTGAAGTCCATGGCTGCCACGTCAATAGCCTACCCTCATCTACATGCTGGGTCACCTACCCAAAAAACTCATTGAGCTTTCTGTGACACCGCCTGCCCTTGACGAAACCATGTTGAATATTTGAAATCAAATTGTTGCTTGCTAGATGATTAGAAATGCTATCTCTTATAATCATTTCCTACAAAAGAATCAGGGCTCTCTGGTCCACAATTACCTGGGTTATCTCTACTGCCCTTCTTGAACAAGGACATAACATTTGTTCCCCAGTCCTCTGGTACTAAACCAGTAGAAAATGACGACTCAAGTATCAAAACCAAAGGCTCTGCAATCTCCTCCCTAGCTTCCC
>NW_025134622.1:0-1174 GCF_004010195.1 Chiloscyllium plagiosum
ACTGGGACACAGGGAATTGGGACACAGGGAACTGGGACACACAGGGACCTGGGACACAGGGAGATGGGACACAGGGAGATGGGACACATGGAGCTGGGATACACAGGGACCTGGGACACAGGGAGCTGGGACACACAGGGAGCTGGGACACAGGGAACTTGGACACAGGGAGCTGGGACACACAGGGAACTGGGACACAGGGAGCTGGGGCACACAGGGAACTGGGACACAGGGAGCTGGGACTCAGGGAGCTGGGACACACAGGGAGTTGGGACACACAGGGAGCTGGGACACACAGGGAACTGGGACACACAGGGAGCTGGGACACACAGGGAGCTGGGACACACAGGGAACTGGGACACGGGGAGCTAGGACACACAGGGAGCTGGGACACAGGGAGCTGGGACACAGGGAGCTGGGACACAGGGAGCTGGGACACACAGGAGCTGGGACACAGGGAACTTGGACACAGGGAGCTGGGACACACAGGGAACTGGGACACAGGGAGCTGGGGCACACAGGGAACTGGGACACAGGGAGCTGGGACTCAGGGAGCTGGGACACACAGGGAGTTGGGACACACAGGGAGCTGGGACACACAGGGAGCTGGGACACACAGGGAACTGGGACACGGGGAGCTAGGACACACAGGGAGCTGGGACACAGGGAGCTGGGACACAGGGAGCTGGGACACAGGGAGCTGGGACACACAGGGAGCTGGAACACAATGAGCTGAGACACACAGGGAGCTGGGACACAGGGAACTGGGACACAGGGAGCTGGGACAACCAGGGAGCTGGGACACACAGGGAGCTGGGACACACAGGGAACTGGGACACACAGGGAGCTGGGGCACAGGGAACTTAGACACTGGGAACTGGGACAGACAGGGAACTGGGACAGAGGGAACTGGGACACAGGGAGCTGGGACACACAGGGAACTGGGACACAGGGAACTGGGACACACAGGTACTGGGACACACAGGTACTGGGACACACAGGAACTGGGACACACAGGTACTGGGACACACAGGTACTGGGACACACAGGGAGTTGGGACACAGGGAGCTGGGGCACAGGGAACTTGGACACAGGGAGCTGGGACACACGGGGACGGGGACACACTGGGAGCTAGGGCACAGGGAACTTGGACACAGGGAACTGGGACACAGGG
>NW_025134623.1:0-485 GCF_004010195.1 Chiloscyllium plagiosum
TTCTGTGATTGTGACTATGTCAGGCTGTTTTTTTATTTGATTGTGGCTATGTCAGGCTGTTGATTCTGTGATTGTGACTATGTCAGACTGCTGTCTCTGTGATTTTGATTGTGACAGGTTTGTTGTTTCTGTGATTGTGACTATGTCAGGCTGTTGTTTATTTCATTGTGGCTATGTCAGGCTGTTGTTTCTGTGATTGTGACTGTGTCAGGGTTGTTGTTTCCATGAATTTGAATATGTCAGGCTGTTGTTTCTGTGATTATGACTATGACAGGCTGCTGTTTCTGTGATTGTGACTATGTCAGGGTTGATGGTTCTGTGATTGTGACTGTCAGGCTGTTGTTTCTGCGATTGTGACTGTGTCAGGGTTGTTGTTTCTGTCATAGTGACTATATCAGGCTGTTGTTTCTGTGATTGTAACTATGCCAGGCTGTTATGTCTGTGATTGTGACGATGTCAGGCTTTTGTTTCTGTGATTGGGTTGT
>NW_025134623.1:498-1174 GCF_004010195.1 Chiloscyllium plagiosum
GGTTGTTGTTTCTGTGAATGTGATTATGTCAGGCTGTTGTTTCTGTGATTGTGAGTATGACAGGCTGCTCTTTCTGTGATTGTGACTGTGTCAGGGTTGATGGTTCTGTGATTGTGACTATGTCAGGGTGTTGTTTCTGCGATTGTGACTGTGTCAGGATTGTTGTTTCTGTCATAGTGACTGTGTCAGGCTGTTGTTTCTGTGATTGCAACTATGTCAGGCTCTTATGTCTGTGATTGTGACGATGTTAGGCTTTTGTTTCTGTGATTGTGACTGCGTCAGGGTTGTTGTTTCTATGATTGTGACTATGTCAGGCTGTTGCTTCTGTGATTGTAACTATGTCAGGCTGTTGTGTCTGTGATTGCGACTATGTTAGGGTTGTTGTTTCTCTGAATTTGCTTATATCAGTATTGTAGTTTCTGTGATTGTGACGATGTCAGGCATTTGTTTCTGTGATTGTGACGATGTCAGACTGTTGTTTCTGTGATTGTGACGATTTTAGGCTGTTGTTCCTGTGATGCCCTGTGACTATGTTAGGGTTATTGTGTCTGTGATTGTGCCTATGTCAGTGTTGTATTTTATGTGATTGTGACTATGTCAGACGGTTGTCTCTGTGATTTTGATTGTGACAGGTTTGTTGTTTCTTTGATTGTGACTATGTCAGGCTGTTGTTTCT
>NW_025134624.1:0-1174 GCF_004010195.1 Chiloscyllium plagiosum
TCTCTCTCCTGCACTGATCTATTTTGCATCAGTGTGTACTGTGGAAAAGGACATGGAAGATATAGCCTGTAGGGAAATAGATGGTGACATCCAGAGGAGAAAGTGCTGGATGTCTTGAAACACATAAAAAGAGGACAAATCCCCAGGACCTGATCAGGTATACCTGAGAACTCTGTGGAAAGCTAGAGAAGTGATTGCTGGGCCTCTTGCTGAGATATTTGTATTATCGATAGTCACAGGTGAGGTGCTGGAAGACTGGAGGTTGGCTAACGTGGTGCTACTGTTTAAAAAAGGTGATAAGGACAAGCCAGAGAACTATAGACCAGTGAGCCTGACCTCAATGGTGGGCAAGTTGTTGGAGGGAATCCTGAGGGACAGAATGTACATGTATTTGGAAAGGCAAAGACTGATTAGGGATAGTCAATATGGCTTTCTGGGTGGGGAATCATATCCCACAAACTTGATTGAGTTTTTTGAAGAAGCAACAAAGAGGATTAATGAGGACAGAGCAGTGGACTTGATCTATATGGACTGGTTAGCAAGGTTAGATCTCATGGAATACAGGGAGAACTAACCATTTGAACACAGAACTCGCTCAAAGGTGGAAGACAGAGGGTAGTGGCGGAGGGTTGTTTTTCAGACTGGAGGCCTGTGACCAGTGGAGTGTTACAAGGATCGGTGCTGGGCCCACTACTTTTTGTCATTTACATAAATGATTTGGATGTGAGCATAAGAGGTGCAGTTAGTAAGTTTGCAGATGACACCAAAAATGGAGGCATAGTGGACAGCGAAGATGGTTACCTCAGATTACAACGGGTTCTTGATCAGCTGGGCCAATGTGCTGAGAAGTGGCAGATGGTGTTTAATTTAGATAAATGTGAAGTGCTGCATTTTGGGAAAGCAAATCTTGGCAGGACTTATTCACTTAATGATAAGGCCCCAGGGAGTGTTGCTGAACAAAGAGATCTTGGAGTGCAGGTTCATAGCTCCCTGAAAGTGGAGTTACAGGAAGGTATGCTAGTGAAGAAGGCACTTGGTATGCTTACCTTTATTGGTCAGAGTATTGAATACAGGGGTTGAGAGGTCATGTTGCGGCTGTACAGGACAAAAGTGCCAGGATATTGGTTAGGCCACTGTTGGAATATTGTGTGCAATTCTGGTCTCCTTCAAATCA
>NW_025134625.1:0-1174 GCF_004010195.1 Chiloscyllium plagiosum
CAATACCTCAGAATATGCTCCCTCAATTCCTCAGATAGTGCTCCCTCTGTACTTCAGAAAGTGCTTCCTCAGTATCTCAGATATTGCTTCCGCAGTACAACAGATAGTGCTTTCTCAGTACCTCAGAGAGTTATCGCTCAGTTCCTCAGATAGCGCTCCCTAAATACCTCAGACAGTGCTCCCTCAATACCTCAGATAGTGCTTCCTCAGTACCTCACATAGTTCTCCCTGAGTTCCTCAGATAGTACTCCCTTAATACCTCAGAAATTGCTCCCTCAATAGCTTAGATTGTGCTCCCTCTGCACTTCAGATATTTCTCCCTCAGTCTCTCAGATATTACTTGCTTAATAACGCAGAAAGTGCTCCCTCCATACCTCAGGTAGTACTCCCTCAGAACCTCAGTTAGTTCTCCCTCAGTACCTCAGATAGTGTTTCCACAGGACATCCGATAGTGCTCCCTGAATAACTCAGATAGTGCTCCCTTAGTACCTCCGATATTTCTCCCTCAATGCCTCAGATAGTGCTTCCTCAGTACATCAGATACTGCTCCCTCAATAACAGTACTCTACTAAGACCACAGAAAGAGCTCCCGCAATACCTCAGAAAATGATCCCTCAATATCTCAAAAAGTGCTCCCTCAGTACCTCAGATCGTGCTCCCTCAATACCTCAGAATGTGCTCCCTCAGTACCTCAGTTAGTACTCCCTCAATACTTCAGATAGTGCTCCCTTAGTACCTCAGATACTGCTTTCTCAAAACAAAGAAAGTGCTCCCTCAATAACTCAGCTAGTACTCCCTCAATACCTCAGATAGTGCTCCCTCAGTACCTCAGAAAGTGCTCCCTCAGTATCTCAGATAGTGCTCCCTCAATAACTCAGATAGTGCTCCGTCAATGCCTCAGATAGTGCTTCCTCAGTACCTCAGATACTGCTCTCTCAATAACTCTGAAAGTGCTCCCTCAGTACCTCAGAAAGTGCTCCCTCGATACCACAGACAGTGCTCCCTCAATACCTCAGATAGTGCTTCCTCAGTACTTCACATAGTTCTCCCTGAGTTACTCAGGTAGTACTCCCTTAATACCTCTGAAAGTGCTCCCTCAGTACTTCAGAAAGTGCTCCCTCAATACCTCAGATAATGCTTCCTCAGTACATCTGACAGTGCTCCCTCAATAACT
>NW_025134626.1:0-1174 GCF_004010195.1 Chiloscyllium plagiosum
CAAAATGAATGACCAAACATAAAAATGCTTGGCAGTTCGGTAATGTAAACATACATCGCATAACTCTGGTCATTGAGAGAAAAGTTATCGTCCATAATTTGAGTGGGAAATTTTCTGAAGACAAAGTGATTTATAACAGAAAAAACTGCATAAGTATGTTAACAGAGAATTGTGCCTGCCCAGTGAAATTCAGGTTTATGTTCCAATATCAGGGAGGGAAGGTGAGGGTCATGTTGTTGATATAATTTTAATTAGAATCCCTAAAACATCTAGACAGGCCAACTGGCCATAAAAAGTGCACACCGACCCTCTGAAAAGTAACCCACACCGAACCATTCCCCCATCATGCTTTTCTACATTTCCCCTGACCAATGCACCTAACCTACACATTCCAGAACAGCATGGATAGTTTACCAAACCTGCACATCTTTGAACTGTTGGAAGAAACCCTGAGAGAAACTGGGAGAATATGCAAACTGCACGCATTCAATCGTCCGAGGCCAGAATTAAGCGTCAATCTCTGGTGCTGTGATGCATCAGTGTTAATCACTGAGACAATTGCCGCCCGACTTTGATGTTATCGAAGGCAATGAACTGCAAGGAAATATTGTCTTCTGGACTTCAATTACAGTGTGATTACGGCATTCCGGAAAAGACAGAAAATCGGAGGAATTGTGGGTACATGGCAGTTCAGAGTGACGGGAAGGACAATAATAATCCACATTCATCAGTATTGGAACATTAACAAAACAAAACTCATGTGAAGAACAGATTAAAAGATATATCTGAAATGAAGAATGAAGAGAGACAATACTCATGGAAATGTTTATTCAGCACAAAACAAAGGGACACAATGACTTTCTGTATATGCTAAAATATAGAATGTGCAAAGAGATAAGATTGTTAAAATTTACTCATTATAGTGAGCTATACAAAGTGAAATGAAGATTTAAAAATACATTGCAAGAGTGTGCAAACCTTATCAATCATTATTTGATTCATAATTGAGATACGGTTTCCCCTCTGTCAGTGATTTCCCACCACTGACTCACTGGCCCAGTCTCTCACCTCGTTTATTATGGGGGTGGGGAAGGGGAGAACATCGGTTCCTGCTGCTTTTTGCCCAGTCTATTTAAATTCTTCCATCGTTTGCCTGGAACCAGGTTGTTGGTGC
>NW_025134627.1:0-1174 GCF_004010195.1 Chiloscyllium plagiosum
TTTTGAGGAAGAAATGTCTCCTTGCCTCAGGTCAAAGTGACAGACGCATTATCCAGAGAATGTGAGACGACTTCGACCGAATCCAAACAAGGGGGCAGAAAGCCTCTCAGCAGATCGAATCTCAAACTGTCTCTGAATGTCAGGCTTTTCAAGAGCAGAAATGGGAAATGAGGGATATGGACAGCCAGAGAGTCGGAGAATGTGAAAAAGGCCCAGGTGGATACAGAGACAAATATAGAAAAAAACGAAGACACATATTGAGGCATATTGAAAGAAACAATTCTCCATTCGGCGTGACCGCTAAATAACACAAAGCAAAAGGAAATGTAGCCATTAAAACATAGCCTTCCACCAGCTCAGGAAAATGGAAGTAGCATGACAGCTGATTAAGTCCTTTTAAGATTGTAAATTCGACGTTTGTCAGCTCAAGAGTGATTTTGATAAATATCCTGATTCGACAGGTTAGATTATCATTTTCCCAACAGTATAATCTAGAAATCTATAACTAACCTGTTTCCTGTCCATCTAAAAAACACTCTGTTTCTCTCCACAGATGTTGCCAGGTGTAGCGGGTTTCTCTATCAATTCTCGTTTTTAGTTCAGATTTCCAAAACCTGCATCTTTTTGATTTTTGATAACCTGGCACAAAACCAAGCATTACCAGGTTCGGACCAGTGGTCAGAAATACTGCTACCACGATATACTTGCACAATAAAACAGTCATTCCCTGTCTAACTGCGACATTACACTGAATGAAGACAGACGCTCTTGCACTTATTCTCAATGAAATGGCTTTTTCCTTTCATTTCTGATCAATTTCACTGCAGATTGTTTTCTACTGGTCTTCAAGTTTTGCAGAATGGAAAAGCCCATTTGGCCCATGGTGCAGTCTGGTTTAAAGACATTCGTCTATTCCATTCCCAGTCTCCAGCTTTGGTCCATAACCTTATGTGTTCTGATGTTTCCACTGCAAATGGCAGTGAGGTTCTCGCTTTGATCTTAGATGACACAACAATGGGATTGAAGTTTGACATAGACACACTGTATTATTACCCACGTCGTGTCTCCCACAGAAAGAGACACATAGACATATACCCCGAGAGTGGCAGAGTTCTCAGGATTTGACCAGCTCCTTGTGCTTAACTTCAGCTGTCCGCTCCAACATGCAAGTTCA
>NW_025134628.1:0-376 GCF_004010195.1 Chiloscyllium plagiosum
CTAGAATCTTCAGTCATTGTTTTTACCACAAACATATATGTGTGTGGGTGCAGGGGAGACTGAGTGTGTGTCTGTGCATGTGGGGGTGAGTGCATGTGAGAGAGTGAGAGGGTGGGGGGTGTATGTGTGAGTGTATGAGAGAGGGTCTGTGTGTGTGTGGTGTGTGTGTTTGCGTGTATGTATGAGAAAGTGTGTGTGTGTGTGTGTATATATACATATTCAAAGTTTGGGTGAAGATTTGTAGCTCGGGTGCTCATTGTTGTGGTTCTGTTCACCGAGCTGGGAATTTGTGTTGCAGACATTTCATCCCTTGACTAGGTGACATCTTCAGTGCTTGGGAGCCTCCTGTGAAGTGCTTCTGTGATCTTTTCTCCGG
>NW_025134628.1:397-1174 GCF_004010195.1 Chiloscyllium plagiosum
TTGTTGTGGTTCTGTTTGCCGAGCTGGGAATTTGTGTTGCAGACATTTCGTCCCCTGTCTTGCTGACATCCTCAGTGCTTGGGAGCCTCCTGTGAAGTGCTTCTGTGATCTTTTCTCCGGCATTTGTAGTGGTTTGCATCTGCCACTTCCAGTTGTCAGTACCAGCTGTCCGTTGCAGTGGTCGGTATATTGGATCCAGGTTGATGTGCTCATTGATTGAATCTGTGGATGAGTGCCATGCCTCTAGGAATTCCCTGGCTGTTCTCTGTTTGGCTTGTCCTATAATAGTAGTGTTGTCCCAGTCGAATACTGGCCAACATTGGCCTTCCTGGTCAACGTCAAAGCCGACGTCCTGTTTCTGCAGGAGTGTGGGATACTGCACCTCAGCAGCTACAGGAGATGGTCGAGCTTGTGGGCCCATGGGCCGTCAGTTTGGTTGGGGGCCAACGATAGCCGCGCCTCCGGCCTGGGTATCCTGTTGCGAGGAGGCAACTTCACCATCTCCGAGGTTAAGGAGGTGGTGGGCGGGCGCCTCCTCGTCGCCGACGTCATGTACAGGAATGCTCCCCTGAGACTGATTAATGTGTACGCCCCAGTGGGTAAGAGGGAACGGTGGGCCATCCTGAAGCAGCTTCCACTGTTGCTGGCTACGTCCAGGCCGGTCATTCTGGCTGGTGACTTCAACTGTATCATTGATGCAGATGGACGATCCGGCGGGGGGGACAGTAAACTGGACGCCACATTCAGAGCCCTGATGGACACGGTAAAAGATGCCAA
>NW_025134629.1:0-1174 GCF_004010195.1 Chiloscyllium plagiosum
AAATGCAAAGTTGAAAATCCTACTGCCACTCCTGATTCCTATGGTCTTGTGTTATTTCTTCTGCAGTTCTTTGGATTTTATTCATCATTGGTGGCTGGGGCCACAGGAGCCGAGGGTTTTGGTTGAGGGAGATGCAGATTGATCCGTGTGTAGGAAAGAAGACACTAATATGGACAAAAGACTGTAGTAAGGCCTTTTTGACTAGCACAGCAGGCCTGGTAACCAGATGGGTAAAAACAATGACTGCAGATGCTAGAAACCAGATTCTGGATTCGTGGTGATGGAAGAGCACAGCAGTTCAGTCAGCATCCAAAGAGCTACGAAATCGGGCAAAAGCCCTTCACCAGTAATAAAGGCAGTGAGCCCCTAAAGCGTGGAGAGATAAGCTAGAGGAGGGTGGGGGTGAGGAGAAAGTAGCATAGAGTACAATGGGTGAATGGGGGAGGGGATGAAAGAGATAGGTCAGGGAGGAGAGGGTGGAGTGGATAGGTGGAAAAAGGAGATAGGCAGGTAGGACAAGTCGGGACAAGTCATGGGGACAGTGCTGAATTGGACGTTTGGAAATAGGGTGAGGTGGGGGAAGGGGAAATGAGGAAACTGTTGAAATCCACATTGATGCCCTGGGGTTGATGTGTTCCGAGGTGGGAGATGAGGCGTTCTTCCTCCAGGCGTCTGGTGGTGAGGGAGCGGCGGTGAAGGAGGCTCAGAACCTCCATGTCCTCGGCAGAGTGGGAGTGGGAGTTCAAAAGTTGGGTCACGGGGCGGTGTGGTTGATTGGTGTGGGCATCCCGGAGATGTTCCCTAAAGCGCTCTGCTAGGAGGCGCCCAGTCTCCCCAATGTAGAGGAGACCGCATCGGGAGCAACTGATACAATAAATGATATTAGTGGATGTGCAAGTAAAACTTTGATGGATGTGGAAGGCTCCTTTAGGGCCTTGAATAGAGGTGATGGAGGAAGTGTGGGCGCAGGTTTTACAGTTCCTGCGGTGGCAGGGGAAAGTGCTAGGATGGGAGGGTAGGTTGTAGAGGGGCGTGGACTTGACCAGTTAGTCACGGAGGGAACGGTCTTTGCGGAAGGCAGAAAATGGTGGGGAGGGAAATATAGTCCTAGTGGTGGTGTCTGATTGGTGGTGGGGTCTGATTGGTGGTGGCGGAAATGTCGGCAGATGATTTG
>NW_025134630.1:0-1174 GCF_004010195.1 Chiloscyllium plagiosum
AGACCCGGAGATTACACTGAGACCGGGAGATCGTGCTGAGACCGGGAGATCAAGCTGAGACCGGGAGATCGCACTGAGAACGGGAGATCGCACTGAGACCGGGAGATCACACTGAGACCAGGAGATCGCACAGAGATTGGGAGATCACCCTGAGACCCGGAGATTACACTGAGACCGGGAGATCGCACTGAGACCGGGAATTCACACTGAGACCAGGAGATCACACTGAGACCGGGAGATCACACTGAGACCGGGAGATCACACTGAGACTGGGAGATCACACTGAGATTGGGAGATCGCACTGAGACCGGGAGATCGCACTGAGACCGGGAGATCGTACTGGGACCGGGCGATCACACTGAGACCGGGAGATCGCACAGAGATTGGGAGATCGCACTGAGACCCGGAGATTACACTGAGACCGGGAGATCGCACTGAGACCGGGAGATCAAGCTGAGACCGGGAGATCGCACTGAGAACGGGAGATCGCACTGAGACCGGGAGATCACACTGAGACCGGGAGATCGCACTGAGACCGGGAGATCAAGCTGAGACCGAGAGATCGCACTGAGACCGGGAGATCACACTGAGACCAGGAGATCACACTGAGATTGGGAGATCGCACTGAGACCGGGTGATCGCACTGAGACCGGGAGATCGTACTGAGACCGGGCGATCACACTGAGACCGGGAGATCGCACAGAGATTGGGAGATCGCACTGAGACCCGGAGAGAACACTGAGACCGGGAGATCGCACTGAGACCGGGAGATCAAGCTGAGACCGGGAGATCGCACTGAGACCGGGAGATCACACTGAGACCAGGAGATCGCACAGAGATTGGGAGATCGCACTGAGACCCGGAGATTACACTGAGAACGGGAGATCGCACTGAGACCGGGAGATCAAGCTGAGACCAGGAGATCACTCTGAGACCGGGAGATCACACTGAGACCGGGAGATCACACCGAGACCGGGAGATCAAGCTGAGACCAGGAGATCGCACTGAGATCGGGAGATCACACTGAGACCGGGAGATCACACCGAGACCGGGAGATCACTCTGAGACCGGGAGATATCACACTGAGACCGGGAGATCAAGCTGAGACCGGGAGATCACACTGTGACTGGGAGATCACACGGAGACAGGGAGATCGCACTGAGACCGGGAGATC
>NW_025134631.1:0-1174 GCF_004010195.1 Chiloscyllium plagiosum
AGAGAGAGGACCTGCATAGTTACTGCCTTTGCTGTTTGAATTCGTGTATCACTGGACCTCGGAGTGCATCTGGGAAAATTGACAACAGTGAAATTCACAACTAATCTTGGAGGAACTGTTGGGTGAAGTTCACAGCACAGAATCAGATTAGTTTATTGTTGTTTTAAGTCTGTCCAAGAGAAAGGCTGCAGTAGTGAGTATAGTGGATTCTTTCTTGAATATCTGTTTTTGGAGACAAGTCTCTTGATTAAACTTAAAATATAAGCCATAGCTATTGATTTAACCTGGGGCAGTGTTTGTCGAGGTATAAGACGGTGTTATTTTCTGTAGATTGTGAAAGAGTAAAAATGGTCTTTGCAGTGATATGTACTTCTTGTCAGATGTGGGAGTTTAAAGAGAGTTTAAGGGTGACCGCGGATTATATCTGCCATAAATGCTGTTGGATGCGAATCTTATCAGATCGAGCGGATCGGTTGGAGAGACAAATAGAAGCGATGAGGAATTTGTAAAAGCAAATGGATGGCAGTTACAGGAAGAGGGGAAAAGGCTCAGATACAGTCACATAGATGTGCTAACTCCAGGAAGGGTGAGCAAGGTCGGCACCTCGGGCAGGAGTCTTTTTTGGATATACCCATTTCAAACAGGTATGCTGTTTTGGAAAATGTAGGGAGTGATGGATTCTCAGGGGAACATAGCACAAACAGCCATGTATCTGGTATTGAGACTGGCTCTAATGCAACAAGGGGTACGTCGGCTTCCAAGAGATCAATTGTGTTAGGGGATTCTGTAGTCCGAGGTACAGACAGACGTTTCTGTGGCCAGCAGAGAAAAAGCAGAATGGTGTGTTGTTTCCCTGGTGCCAGGATCAAGGATGTCTCAGAGAGGCTGCAGAAAGTTCTCACAGGGGAGAGGGGCCAGCAGGAGGTCATTGGTTCCAAATTGGAACCAACGACATTGGAAGGGAAAAGGTTGAGACTCTGAAGGGAGATTAGAGAGAGTTAGGCAGAAATTTTAAAAGGAGGTCCTCAAGGGTAGTACTATCTGGATGATTACTCCGAGTGCTACGAGCTACTGAGGGCAGGAATAGGAGTCTAGAGCAGATGAATGCATGGCTAAGGAGCTGGTGTGTAGGAGAAGGATTCACATTTTTGGATCATTGGAATCTCTTTTGGGG
>NW_025134632.1:0-1174 GCF_004010195.1 Chiloscyllium plagiosum
CATTTCCTATGATACAGTACTTATTGCGCAGTGTCAGTGTGTGCGTCTGTGGAGTGCCGTGATCGTATAGTGGTTAGTAGTCTGCGTTGTGGCCGCAGCAACTTCGGTTCGAATCCGAGTCACGGCACTAATTGCTCTATCTGCCCAGCTTTTGAGAAACACGAAGGAATCAGTGGTTTTCACATGGTAATTTTCTCCAGAGGTGATTATCTTTTCCCTTCAAATTCTGCTCGCTCACATCTCTGTGTTTCATATGTCTGAATTCAAATCCACCCGTTCTCAGAGATTTCTCTCCCTCCTTCGATCACTAACCGAACTTTCCGTCCCACACCCCCATTTCATTAATTTAGAGATGCCAGTGTTCGACTATGGTGTACAAAGTTAAAAATCACACAACACCAGGTTAGAGTGTAACAGGTTTAACTGGGCACTAGTTTTGGGAGCGCTGTTCTTTCATCATGTGGTTGTGAAGTCATTTGCTATTTCATTAAGGCACTGCAGAATCTTACACAGACTCTCACATTGATACTCTTTACTCTGTGCTGCTGCGGTCACTGTTGCTGGGTGAACGTGCCCCAACCCCACCATAGGGACCTGCAGACCAGTTGCTTCATTTGCTTACCGCTGTTGTGAGGCCAATCCTCAGGTAGCAGCTTTTACTGATATAGACTTGCGATTATTGGGAATCAAGCTCAGGAAAATGACACAGGACAATATCGAGGAAAAGTGACTTCATTGAGAAAGATTAGTTTCACGGGTTTTCTGCAATGGCTGAGCACTATTACCACTGGACTGTTAATTCAGACAATAAGCAAACGAACCAGGGTCCCGGGTTTGACTCCAACCATGCCAGGTGTTAGAATTGAGATTCAATAAATATCTGGAATTACGAATCTAATAACACCTCTCCATCCATGGTCAACTGTTGAAAAAACAAAACCATCGGGTTCACTGACGTCCTTTGAGGAAGGAACCTGCCATTCCTGCCTGGTCGGGCCTCAATGTGACTCCAGACTCACTGCAATACGGTTGAGTGTCAACTGCCCACTGTGCAATTAGGGATCACAATCAATACTGCCGAGCCAGCGACGCCCTCACACTGTAACAGAATAGATAAAAAAAAGTTAATTCGGCTCCAGCAAGATTACTGTGTGCAGTTCTGCAATTCACAGTA
>NW_025134633.1:0-1174 GCF_004010195.1 Chiloscyllium plagiosum
TCCCCACCCCTCTTCCTACCTATGTCGTTGGTGTCAATGTGCACCAAAGAAGTTACAGATTGTGATTGAATACAGTTCTGCTTCTGTTGCTGCTATTGTCGATAGCACGACATGAATCCCCAATTTGATCTGTAATACAAATCTGCTGCCTGACCTTAATTCACACCGAGACCCATTCACCGATCAGCTCTGTACTCAGTGACTGACTCTGGTTTCTGACATGGTAACGCGTCCATTTGAATATTCCCATTTTTCTGAGGGTGTCCCACTGGTGCCCGCAAAAATCAGGACAGTAGAGCATGCAACAACCACGCTGTCGGAAAAAGGAACTGGAAATACAGTCCTATCGATCCTGCAGAGACCTCCTGCCTAACATGTGAGAGCTTGTGAGAACATTTACGGAGCTTCCCCATATACTGCCTGGCAACACTATGACAGAAGGAAATCGTTCAACCCATTTAAGCTTTGTCGTTCTATTTCATGGCCGAACATCTCCTTAATGCACTATTTCTACACACTACTCATATCCATGAAAGTGATTAACTATCAGAACTGTAAAGTAGATCCTTCGGTCAATCGATTTTTCTGACTATTTCAATATAATGATGGCTGATCCATTATTCCAACAATATACTCCTTCTCTTTCCCTTCCCTTTAGTATCGAGAAAACCTTATTTACATTCAGTGCCTTGGCTTCCAAAGACTTACGTGGTTGAGAATTCCCGAGGTTGACCAGTCGTTGAGTGCAGACATTTGCCCTCATTTCAGTGCAGAGTGGTCTGCCTGTTCCTTATACCGTGGTTCCATGTTTAGACATCCCAACGCAGAGAAATTCTCATCACCTCTTCCTTTCTGTCTCACGCCGTCAGAGTTTTGTATATTTCACTGTGAACTCTATTTGTTTTCCTTAGCCTCATGATGCACAAGCCCAGTTGACCCAAACTCTGCTCCCGCATCAAGCCTTCCACCACCACTACCATCTGACTCCTGTCACGAACTTGAGTTTGAATTCAACCTGTCAAGCCACTAATGGGTGCTATCAGTTGGTTGGTTATTCTGTTGCACTTGATATGACTGTAGATTATCTAGGAAATTTCCCTCATTTTGCCTGCCGACAGGTTTCCATGCCTATCCCTTATCGTATTTGCTTTGATTGCGGAGTAGATAGCGAGAG
>NW_025134634.1:0-1174 GCF_004010195.1 Chiloscyllium plagiosum
TATTACGTGATTATAGAGCTCTCTCTCCACCCCCCTCCCCGCCTCCTTTGTTTCAAGGAGATTAATCCCAGCCTAACCAATCTTTCCAAGAAGCTCCATTTTACCCAATGTTGACAACATATTAGTAAATATCTGCTGACCCCTGCAGCATCCTTGCATATTATTAAGGCAGGTAGAGACATTTCTGAGAGGCAACAGTTGAAATTTCAGGCAAAGTCGGGAATTGGAACTTGAAATCAGATAAGGATAGGAATCGGATTGGTCCACACAAGAACTAAATACCGTAATGAGAACTCCGACAAATGAGAATCTAATCATATCCCATTGACATTCAGTGGACTTACTGTAACCTAACCCTCGTGTAATCGTCTGCAGAGCTAGTATTTAGGAAAAACGGACTGAGACTGGCTATATAATCACTTTGACAACAGAAACTTGTGCGTTGGTAGATATTTTTGTTTACAAACTTAACTCTTGCCTCCGTGAAGCCTGCATAGTTTGCAAGGCACAACTGAGATGTGGAACAGATCTATCTCCATTTGCCTCGATGTTTGTAGCTTCAATTACACTTGAAGAACTGGACACCGTCCACGACAATGCAGTCACTTGATTCTACCCTCTTCAATACCTGAATATTCATTCCCATCACTGCGAAGGCACAGTTGCAGCAGAGTGCAACAACTACAAGATGCACTGGAGAAAGTCATCCTGGCATTTTTGACAGGCCTTTCGGAACTCATCATCCATAAGGATGATGCATTGAAAAGCCACCATTTGCAAGTTACCCACCAAGACACATAACACCCTGACTTGGAGAGGTATCAGTGATAAACTCGTTGAGTCGTGAAGCGGTCTTGATGGGCGAAGTTGTATACTACAGCCCCCATCTGTTATCTTACAATTTTAAAAAAGTTTATTCATGCAGTGACCAGACTTGTGCCCAATCCTTTTGCTGTTCCCTAAATTGCAAAAGTTCTAGTATCCTACACAGCCTGTGGTCGACAACAGCAAATATCCAAAAACCCTCTGAATCAACTGATTCCCCTCAAGATTAGAGTGGTGCTGGAGAAGCACAGCCGGTCCGGCAGCATCTGAGGAGATGGAAAATTCGATGTTTCAGGCAAAAGCCCTTCATCACGAATGAGACTGGGAGCCTATAAGGTGGAGAGATAAA
>NW_025134635.1:0-1174 GCF_004010195.1 Chiloscyllium plagiosum
TGCCCTAAAACAGATCTACACAGAAGCACACACACATACTGAACCCTCCACCACCACCCTGTTTGCTGCCATTAATCAGATATGCACATAAACATACACATACACACACTCAATCCTCCCCAATCACACACTCTCCGGTGACTAAACAGATATAAACAAAACACACACACATCTCGACACCAACACCCTGTCTCCTGCCATTGAACAGACATACACAGAAACACACAGAAACACACGCACACACACACGCACACACAACCTTTGAACAGCAATTTGTTTCCTGTCATTAAGCAACTAAACAGATATTTATAGAAACATACAAACAACCCACCAACACCCAGTCTCCCATCATTATAAATATATGCACAGAAACACCCACATTCATTCCTCCAACACCACACTGTCTCCTGCAATTAAACATATTGACACACAAACACACACACACACACACCACCCTCCTCCACCACTCTGTCTCCGGCAATTAAATAGATATATACAGAAACATAAAGACATATCTTCAGCACTACCCTGTCTCCTGCCATTAAACAGACATAGAGAGAAACACACAAACACGCAACCCTCCACTATCACATCGTTTTCTGCCATTAAACAGATGTACACAGAAACACACACACACACACGCACACACAAGCATTGAGAACCAATTTGTTTCCTGTCATTAAGCAGATATACACAGAAACGCACACACAAGCCTCCACGACCACCCTGTCTACATTCATTAAACAGTTATATACAGAAACACACACTCACCAACCTCCACCACCACCCTGTCTCCTGTCATTAAACAGATATACACAAACATACACACACCACCACGACCACCCCTCGCCTATCATTAAACAGATATACACAGAAACATACACACACACCACCGTCCACCATAACCCTGTCTCCTGTCATTAAACAGATATACGTAGAAATACACAAACACACAACCGTGCACCACCACATTGTTTTCTGCCATGAGGCAGATATACACAGATACACACGCACAACCATCAACCGCCGCCATGTCTCCTGCCATGAATCAGATATAATCAGAAACAAACATATACCATCCTCCACCACTAACCTGTCTCCTGCAATTAAACAGATATACACAGAAACACACACACACATCAACCTCCACCACCATCCTGTCTCCTGCAATTAA
>NW_025134636.1:0-1174 GCF_004010195.1 Chiloscyllium plagiosum
TATTCTGCTGTTATTGCATCCAGAACTGGACTGAGTTTATTTTTTTTTCAATCTCCTAAACTGAGGAGACTCTGAATCTCCTGGTTATTTTATTAAACAAATTACAAAACAGTTTACAAAAAGACATTGACAGCTGTACACAAAAGACAGCAGTTTTACAAGGGAGAGGAGCAGCAAAGCTAGGCCCCGAACCCTACTGTTCAACCATTTCACAGGGAGAGGAGGACAAACCTCAAATCCCAGTTCCACATATGACAAGACAGTGACAATGACATTTGTACATTAGACAATACCGTTACATACAAAAGTGCAGACAATACAGACCCAGCAAGCCCCCATCCCTCCCACCTTCCGACCACTCTAAGGCAGCCCGCCCCTACCCACCTTCCGGTTCTGGACTGTGTTTATTTTATTAAACAAATTACAAAACAGTTTACAAAAAAATACATTGACAGCTGTACACAAAAGACAGCAATTTTACAAGGGAGAGGAGCAGCAAAGCTAGGCCCCGAACCCTACCGTTCAACCATTTTACAGGGAGAGGAGGACAAACCTCAAATCCCAGTTCCACGTGTGACAAGACAGTGACAAAGACATTTGTACATTAGACAATACCGTTAAATACAAAAGTGCAGACAATACAGACCCAGCAAGCCCCCGCCCCTCCCACCTTCCGACCGCTCTAAGGCAGCCTGCCCCTACCCACCTTCCGGTTCTGGACTGTGTTTATTTTCTTTCTTTTTCTGTTTCTTTTTTTTTAAAATATATTTTTCCCCTTTAACCCCCACACTACCACCTAAGTGCGGTATCTTCCGGTTATATTTATTTTATTAAACAAATTACAAAACAGTTTACAAAAAACATTGACAGCTGTACACAAAAGACAGCAGTTTTACAAGGGAGAGGAGCAGCAAAGCTAGGCCCCGAACCCTACTGTTCAACCATTTTACAGGGAGAGGAGGACAAACCTCAAATCCCAGTTCCACATATGACAAGACAGTGACAATGACATTTGTACATTAGACAATACTGTTACATACAAAAGTGCAGACAATACAAGCCCAGCAAGCCGCCGCCCCTCCCACCTTCCGACCACTCTAAGGCAGCCCGCCCCTACCCACCTTCCGGTTCTGGACTGTGTTTATGTATTTTATTAAACAAGTTACAAAACAGT
>NW_025134637.1:0-1174 GCF_004010195.1 Chiloscyllium plagiosum
TGGAGTATTGTGAATAGGGTTGGTGAGACTGTATCTGGAGTATTGTGTACAGGGTTGGAGAGACTGTACCTGGAGTTTTGTGAACAGGGTTGGTGAGACTGTACCTGGACTATTGTGTACAGGGTTGGTGAGGCGCTACCTGGAGTATTGTGTACAGGGTTGATGAGACTTTACCTGGACCATTTTGTACAGGGTTTGTGAGAATGTAAATGGACCATTGTGTACAGGGTTGGTGAGTTTGTACCTGGAGTATTGTGAAAAGAGTTTGTGAGACTTTACCTGGACTATTGTGTACAGGGTTGGTGAGACTGTGTTTGGACTATTGTGTACAGGGTTTGTGAGACTGTACCTGGACTATTATTTACAGGGTTTGTGATAGTGTACCTCCAGGTGATACTGTACCTGGAGTATTGTGTATAGGGTTGGTGAGACTGCAAATGGACCATTGTGTACAGGGTTGGTGAGACTCTGCCTGGAATATTGTGTACAGGCTTGGTGAGACTGTACACTGAGTATTCTGTACAGGCTTGTTGAGACTCTAACTGGGCTATTGTGTTCAGTCTTGGTGAGACTGTACCTGGAATATTGTGTACTGGGTTGTTCAGACAGTACCTGGATTATTGTGTACTGGGTTGTTAAGACTCTATCTGGAGTATTGTGTACAGGGTTGGTGACGCTGTACCTGGAGTATAGTGTACAGGGTTGGTGAGGCTGTACCTGGAGTATTGTGTGCAGGGTTGGTGAGATTGTACCTGAAATATTGTGTACAGTGTTGCTGAGACTGTACCTGGGCAATTGTGAACAGGGTTGGTGAGGCTGTACCTGGAATATAGTGTACAGGGTTGGTGAGGCTGTACCTGGAGTATTGTGTACAGGGTTGGTGAGAACGTACCTGATATACTCTGTACAAGGTTGCTGAGATCGTACCTGGGCAATTGTAAACAAGGTTGGTAAGATTGTACCTGCACTATTGCGTCCAGGATTTCTGAGACAGTACCTGGAGTATTCTGTACAGGCTTGGTGAGACTCTAACTGGACTATTGAGTACAGTCTTGCTGAGACAGTACGTGGAGTATTGTGTACTGGTTTGATGAGACTGTACCTGGAGTATTATGTACTGCGTTAGAACATAGAAGAATATAGCGCAGTACTGGCCCTTTGGCCCTCGATGTTG
>NW_025134638.1:0-1174 GCF_004010195.1 Chiloscyllium plagiosum
CTATATCTCCAGCACAATTCCCTACTACATGTACGTGCATCATTGTCCTGGGGCACTCTCTGCCTTTTCCTTAAAGATATCCTCACTTTAAAATTTGAAGACGTGTATGTGTGTCCATGTATTTTCGAGAAAAAAAAACAGGTTGTTCATAATTTCGAAATATTTGTTTTAAAATGAATGCACTGCATTCTTAAAATTGATTCGCCAGTTTTAGTCCCCTGTGCAAATAGAGACATCCATTGAGGGCCTCCATTTTTTTGTGGTGGCATCGTTATTCAATTGTTAGCACTGCTGCTTCTTGGCCCCCGGGGCCTTGGCTGTATTCCAGCTGCGGGTGACTGTCTGCGATGAGCTTGCATTTTCTCCCTATGTCTGCGTGCGTTTCCTGCAGGTGCTCCAGTTTCCTTCCAAAATTTCAATATGCGCGGGTTAGTTGGATTAGCCATGATAAAGGCAGGGTTTCAGTAGTTATTTTCATTGGGATGCTCCGTAAAGACTTCATTTGAATTGTTTGTGCTGAATGGCCTATTTCCACATTATAGCAACTCAATAAAACATCGAGGAAAACAATTCTGTTTTCTGTTTCAATTTGTAGGATAAAAACTACATGCAGTATATCAGGTGTACTCTCAGCAGTGCACTTCTTAGGTGCAGCAAAAATGTTCCTCTGATGATAGCTGTTTCCATGGCAAAAAGCACATCATTCTATATATCTTTCTAATCACCTGGTGCAACTACCGATTAATTTCATGTGAATCATGTTCCAGGACACTCTACAAGCTTTCTGTCCTAAAATTCTGCGATCTCTCTCCATGTATTATTATTTTGTCATTACATCAAAGCATAAGCTTCCCTGAAACAACATTGCCCGGACACTGTTTCATTTGAAAGTTTGCTTACCTCCCATGTCTAGATCCTATTGCAAACCCTATATCTCCATTTGACAATGTATTGGATGACGGTCTTGCTTGATGAGCTAACTGAACGGCGAATCAATCAGCACCCACAACCAAATCATCAACAAAGGTTCCGGACAGCAGTTTAGCATGTTTGAATTGTTTTGAAATGTGCTGTGTAATAACAATAATGGCTGAACTACCTCATTCTATTCCTGTATAACTCATTACAGGGGAATGATAGCCGGCTCCTGATTCATTGTAATGATCCTGCGTGG
>NW_025134639.1:0-1174 GCF_004010195.1 Chiloscyllium plagiosum
GCGTGAAGGTTCAATTGGGGCGATTGAGACTTAAAAGGTAGCCAGGAAGGATCTGAAGAGAGAGCTAAGAGCAGCAAGGAGGGAACATGAAAAGTCCTTAGTTGGTAGGATTAGGGAAAACCCAAAGGCTTTCTATAGGTATGTCAGGAATAAAAGAATGACTAGGGTACGAATAGATCCAATCAAGGATAGTAGTGGAAGATGCGTTTGGAGGCTGAAGAGATTGGGGAGACACTGAATAAATACTTTTCGTCAGTATTCACTCAGGAACAGGACATTGTTGCCGATGTGAACACTGAGTCACAATTAATTACAATGGACAGCTTTGAGGTATGTAGGGAACAGGTGTTGGAAATTCTGTAAAGGGTGAAAATAGATAAGTCCCCTGGACCTGATGGCATTTAACCTAGGATTCTCTGGGAAGCAAGGGAGGAGTTGCAGAGCCATGAGCCTTGATATTTATGTCCTCGTTGTCTACAGGAATAGTGCCAGAAGACTGGAGGAAAGCAAATGTGGTTCCTTTGTTCAAGTGCGGGAATAGGGATAACCTTAGTAACTATAGGCCGGTGAGTCTCACTTCTGTTATGGGCAAATTCTTAGAGAGAATTGTAAGGGATAGGATTTATGAACATCTGGATAGGAATAATGTGATCAAGCATAGTCAGCATGGTTTTGTGAAGGGCAGGTCGTGCCTCACATACCTTATTGAATTCTTTGAGAAGGTGACTAAGGAGGTGGACGAGGGTAAAGCGGTAGATGTGGTGTATATGGGTTTTAGTAAGGCCTTTGATAAGGTTCCCCATGGTAGGCTACTGCAGAAAATACGGAGGTATGGCATTGAGGGTGAGATAGAGGTTTGGATTAGGAATTGGCTGACTAGCAGAAGACAGAGGGTAGTAGTTGATGGTAAAGGTTCATCTTGGAGTGCAGTTACTAGCGGTGTTCCGCAAGGATCTGTTTTGGGACCATTGCTGTTTGTCATTTTTATAAATGACCTGGAGGAGGGGCTAGAAGGTTGGGTGAGCAAGTTTGCTGATTATACGAAAGTCGTTGGAGTTGTAGACAGTGAGGAAGTTTGAGGATTATACGAAAGTCGGTGGAGTTGTTGACAGTGACGAAGGATGTGTCAGTTACAGCGGGATATAGATAAGCTGCAGAGCTGGGGAGATAGGTG
>NW_025134640.1:0-1174 GCF_004010195.1 Chiloscyllium plagiosum
CCCCGGTCAGAGAGTTACTCCCCTGGTCAGTGAGTTATCCCCCTGGTCAGCGAGTTATCCCCCTGATCAGAGAGTTATCCCCCTGGTCAGCGAGTTACTCCCCTGGTCAGTGAGATACCCCCCAGTCAGAGAGTTACTCCCCTGGTCAGCGAGTTACTCCCCTGGTCAGTGAGGTATCCCCCTGGTCAGAGAGTTATCCCCCGGTCAGAGAGTTACTCCCCTGGTTAGCGAGTTAACCCCCGGTCAGTGAGTTATCCCCCCGGTCAGAGAGTTATCCCCCCGGTCAGAGAGATATCCCCCGGTCAGCAAGTTATCCCTCTGGTCAGTGAGTTATCCCCCTGGTCAGAGAGTTATTCCCCGGTCAGAGAGTTACTCCCCTGGTCAGAGAGTTACTCCCCTGGTCAGTGAGTTACTCCCCTGGTTAGTGAGTTATCCCCCCGGTCAGCGAGTTAACCCCCGGTCAGTGAGTTAACCCCCCCATCAGTGAACTATTACCCTGATCAGTGAGTTATCTCCCTGGTCAGCGAGTTATCTCTCTGGTCAGCGAGTTACCCACCTGGTCAGTGAGTTATCCCCCTCGTCAGCAAGTTATCCCCCAGTCAGCAAATTATTTCCCTGGTCAGTGAGTTACTCCCCCTGGTCAGTGAGTTATCCCCCTGGTCAGTGAGTTACCCTACTGGTTAATGAGTTACTCCCCTGGTTAGCGTGTTACCCCCAGTCAGTGAGTTAGCCTCCTGGTTAGTGAGATACTCCCCTGGTTAGTGAGTTATCCCTCTGGTCAGTGAGTACAGGTTCTCTGGTAAAGGTAGTTGCCTGATGTTGGGCGCAGTGGTTGCTGGTTAATGAGTAACTCTCTGTGCTGTCCAGGCTGACGGAGACGGTGGGATTGGATTGCCGGACTCTGAGGGCTGGGGACACAATGACAGAGACTGGATCTCCCCGTGGTCCCCGAGCACAGCCAAACCGGTCACACAGTAACCAGCTCACCAGGAGACCCAGGTCAGTCACCTCGAGGCAACTCCCACACCGCGCTCCCACACCGCGCTCCCGCACCGCGCTCACACACTGCGCTCCCTCACCGCGCTCCCTCACCGCGCTCACACACCGCACTCCCACACCGCGCTCCCTCACCGCGCTCACACACCGCGCCCACTTACCGCGCTCCCTCACCGCG
>NW_025134641.1:0-1174 GCF_004010195.1 Chiloscyllium plagiosum
GAGACAGGTACAGCGGGCTGGGAGACTGGTACAACAGGCTGGGAGACAAGTACAACAGGCTGGGAGACAGGTACTCCTGGCTGGGAGACAGGTACACTGGGCTGGGAGGCAGCTACACCTGGCTGGGAGACAGGTACATCAGATGAGGAGACTGGTACACCATGCTGGGAGACAGGTAGACCGGGCTGGGAGACAGGTACAGGGGGCTGAGAGACATGTACACCAGGCTGTGAGACAGGTACACCAGGCTGTGAGACAGGTACACTGGGATGGGTGCCAGGTATACCAGGCTGGGAGACAGGTACACCAGGCTGTGAGACAGGTACACCAGGCTGGGAGACAGGTAGTCCGGGCTGGGAGACAGGTACACTGGTCTGGGAGACAGGTACACCATGCTGGGTGACAGGCACACCGGGCTGGGAGACAGGTATACCCGGCTGGGAGACAGGTATACCAGGCTGGGAGACAGGTACACCGGGCTGAGAGACTGGTATACCAGGATGGGAGACAGGTACACCAGGCTGGGAGACAGGTACACCATGCTGGGTGACAGGCACACCGGGCTGGGAGACAGGTATACCAGGCTGGGAGACAGGTACACCGGGCTGAGAGACTGGTACACCATGCTAGGAGACTGCTACACCGGGCTGGGAGACTGGTACACTGTTCTGGGAGACAGGTACAGCGGGCTGAGAGACAGGTACACTGGGATGGGTGCCAGGTATACCAGGCTGTGAGACAGGTACACCAGGCTGTGAGACAGGTACACTGGGCTTGGGGCCAGGTACATCGGGCTGGGAGACAGGTATACCAGGCTGTGTGACAGGTACACCACCCTGAGAGAAAGTTATGCCAGGATGGGAGACAGGTACACCGGGCTGGGAGACAGGTACACCGAGCTATGGGACAGGTACACCAGGATGGGAGACTGGTACTCTGGGCTGGAAGACAGGTATACCAGGTAGGGTGACAGGTACACTAGGCTGAGAGAAAGGTACACCAGTCTGGAAGACAAGTACACCGGACAGAGGGACAGGTACAGCGGGCTGGGACACAAGTACACCCGATTGGGAGACAGGTACAGCGTGCTGGGAGACAGGCACACCGGACTGGGAGACAGGTACACCAGGCTGGGAGACTGGTACAACAGGCTGGGAGACAGGTATACTGGGCT
>NW_025134642.1:0-1174 GCF_004010195.1 Chiloscyllium plagiosum
TTTCCATGTTACTCAAGTGCAGAATTATATCGCAACAGTGAAATATACAGCCTGCATCATGTCATCATTCCCAGCAAAACCTTAGGAACAAACCTACATCAGTTCAAAGTCTTAAGCATAAAGTAGAAAAAGTAAAGTGAAAAGATTAGTTTTGAAATGTTTTTGAAAGACAGAACAATATGCTACAGTTTGAAACAAAGCTATTTTGTACTAGACTGAGATGTAGCTTTCTCTTCTATATTGTCTTTTAAGTGAACAAAAACTGCGACAGGTTTGCCAATGAGTGGGAATCTCCCACAGATTGGTACTCATGTTCTTTCCTTTCTGATGAAATAATGGAGATCTGCATTTCTGACCTGAGATTCCATTCAGGGTTATTCTCAGGAGTGTGAAACTGTACTTCCATTCTGAAAGATCATTCCTGGCTAGAACTGTCTGATAATGCTAATGGAGATCTGCATTTCTGACCTGAGATTCCATTCACGGTTATTCTCAGGAGTGTGAAACTGTACTTCCATCCTGAAAGATCATTCCTGGCTAGAACTGTCTGATAATGCAGAAAGTAAGTGCGATTTGACTGTGTTGTACGGATAAGGGGCAAGGTGGTTAGTGATGTACAACATCAAGTTTATTCAGTGCTAATTGGTTAGTGTGCCAAGGTGCCAGTTATGTAGGGTTCTGACTGGTGAGGAGTTTGAATGCCGCCTAGATTGTGGGAAGTGTCGTGATTGTGTTCCTTGTTTGGTGGTTGCAATCCTTGTACAATCAGGGACCCCTGGCTGACAGATATAAACAGGAGGATTACGTTAGAGCCCACGTGTCCTTGGAGAAGGAGCACGCGGTGTCGACCAACACCCTGGAGTTGTTCAGGGAGAGGTGGGCGCCGCAGGGAGTGGAGTGGACCATTTCTCCTTCCAATTCTATTTTGATTTAGTCCCTAGCCCCCCATTCACTGTTTTGATCACACAGCACGGCCCTTTGATGTGAAGGGCAGTGCTTGTCACTGGCCACCCGGGTGTTTTCCTATCTTCCTGGTGGAGGAAATTGAATAAAGATTTGTCAAATTTGTGTCTTTCACTGTAAAAAACAGAAAAAAGTATATAAATAAATAAATAAACAGGAGGGTTACGTTAGAGCCCACGTGTCCTTGGAGAAGGAGCATGCGGTGTCGACC
>NW_025134643.1:0-1174 GCF_004010195.1 Chiloscyllium plagiosum
ACACTGGGTCCAATCCTCCCGGGCATGGTAAGGGGTTAAAACGTGCAGATTCCTCTCTCCTCGCGCCCACACTCCAGTGGCAGGGTGGGTCAGCATTCAGGGAGTGGCATCGCCCGGGCACGCTCGAGTCCTGGCTCTCAGTGCACGGCGGATCGGGGTCAACACCTTGGGGGTCTCAGTCTCCAGGGAGACAGGGTCAGCGTCTGCCGGGCGGGAGGGAAAGCAGTGAGTCCAGGTTCAGACCCTCAACCCGCGCACGCACAGTCCGGGGACTCAAACACAAGCGTGAGGGACCGAGTGTGTAATCGGGGAGGGTGTTAACGTGAGGGAGCGGGTGTGCAATCGTGGAGGGTGTTAATGTGAGGGAGCGTGTGTGTCACCGGGGAGGGTGTTAACGTGAGGGAGCGAGTGCGTAATCGGGGAGGGTGTTAACGTGTGGGAGCGAGTGTGTAATCGGGGAGGGTGTTAACGTGAGGGAACGAGTGTGTAATCGGGGAGGGTGTTAACGTGAGGGAGCGAGTGTGTAATCGGGCTGAGTGTTAACACGGGGAGTGAGTTGTCGAGGTAGGGGCCAGACACACAAAGCTCACGGCCCTTCCCTGGTTCCCAGCAGCACGCTGACTCACCTGCGCCCTCTTCCCCACTGTCCGAAGACTCGTCGCTAGAGAAGGTGACCACGCGGGTCTTGCGCGATGGCTGTCGTCGCTTGCGGACGCTGGGTGTGACTGCCGGGTGTTCCTGAGCCATCACCCGGGCTTTCCCGTGGCCTACAGATGTGAAGAGTAACACCTCTGTCAGGTTCGGCGGGACCCGTCTGCCATGCGCTCTGGAGCGCAGACTTGGCTGAACGTCTTTGTCAATGTCACGCTCTCCCTCTTCCACTCCCTGTCCCTCCGACTCTCCCTCTCCTGCTCGGTCTCTCATCTTACACACCCAGCGCACTGTGTGAAGACAAGATGGGGAGAGGGAGGGACCGAGGGTGTGTG
This sequence comes from Chiloscyllium plagiosum, assembly GCF_004010195.1. NCBI lineage: Eukaryota > Metazoa > Chordata > Chondrichthyes > Orectolobiformes > Hemiscylliidae > Chiloscyllium > Chiloscyllium plagiosum. The sequence goes on from NW_025134643.1 coordinate 987, forward strand.
TGAGAGATTGAGTTGAGTGTATGCATGTCTGTGTGTGTGTGTACGAATAAGTGAATCAGTGTATGAGCACCCGTGAGAGAGTGTGCAAGTCTGAGTGTGTCCATATGAGTGAGAGTCAGAGTGTGTTCATGCATGAGAGAGTGTCTGTGTGTGTCCGTGAGCGCGAGTGCGAGAGAGAGTGCGAGAGA
>NW_025134644.1:0-1174 GCF_004010195.1 Chiloscyllium plagiosum
GAGACAGTCACTGAAATGTTTAATATTATACACATCGAGAGTCACTGAAATATTTAATATTATACACCGGGAGACAGTCACTGAAATGTTTAATGTTATACACCGGGAGACAGTTACTGAAATATTTAATATTATACACCGGGAGACAGTCACTGAAATGTTTAATATTATACACCGGGAGACAGTCACTGAAATATTTAATTATACACCGGGAGACAGTTACTGAAATCTTTAATATTACACACCGGGAGACAGTCTCTGAAATATTTAATATTACACACCGGGAGACAGTCACTGAAATGTTTAATATTATACACCGGGAGACAGTCACTGAAATGTTTAATATTATACACCGGGAGACAGTCACTGAAATGTTTAATATTATACACCGGGGAGACATCACTGAAATATTTAATATTATACACCGGGGAGAGTCACTAAAATATTTAATATTATACACCGGGAGACAGTCACTAAAATATTTAATATTATACACCGGGAGACAGTCACTGAAATGTTTAATATTATACACCGGGAGACAGTCACTGAAATGTTTAATATTATACACCGGGAGACAGTCACTGAAATGTTTAATATTATACACCGGGAGGCAGTCACTAAAATATTTAATATTATACACCGGAAGACAGTCACTGAAATGTTTCATATTATACACCGGGAGACCGTCACTAAAATATTTAATATTATACACCGGGAGACAGTCACTGAAATGTTTAATATTATACACCGGGGAGACAATCACTGAAATATTTAATATTATACACCGGGAGACAGTCACTAAAATATTTAATATTATACACCGGGAGACGGTCACTAAAATATTTAATATTATATACCGGGAGACAGTCACTGAAATGTTTAATATTATACACCGGGAGACAGTCACTAAAATATTTAATATTATGCACCGGGAGACAGTCGCTGAAATGTTTCATATTATACACCGGGAGACAGTCACTAAAATATTTAATATTATACACCGGGAGACGGTCACTAAAATATTTGATATTATACACCGGGAGACAGTCACTGAAATATTTAATATTATACACCGGGAGACAGTCACGAAAATGTTTAAGATTATACACCTGGAGACAGTCACTAAAATATTTAATATTTCCACCGGGGAGACAGTCACTGAAATGTTTAATAT
>NW_025134645.1:0-1174 GCF_004010195.1 Chiloscyllium plagiosum
CCGGAAACCGTCCCATCAGATACAGGGCCCTGACACTGTCCCATCAGATACAGGGCCCTGACACTGTCCCATCAGATACAGGCCCCTGAAACCGTACCCTCAGATACAGGGCCCTGAAACCGTCCCATCAGATACGGGGCCCTCAAACCGTCCCATCAGATACAGGGCCATGAGACCATCCCATCAGATACAGGGCCCTGACCACATCCCATCAGATACAGGGCCCTGAAACTGTCCCATCAGATACAGGGCCCTGAAACCGTCCCATCTGATGCAGGGCCCCGAAACTGTCCCATCAGATACAGGGCCCTGGAACCGTCCCATCTGATACAGGGTCCTGAAACCGTCGCATCAGATATGGGGCCCTGAAACCGTCCCATCAGATATAGGGCCCTGAAACCATCCCATCAGATATAGGACCCTGAATCCGTCCCATCAGATACAGGGTCCGGAAACCGTCCCATCAGATACAGGGCCCTGACACCGTCCCATCAGATACAGGCCCCTGAAACCGTCCCATCAGATACAGGGCCCTGAAACCGTCCCATCAGATACAGGGCCCTGAAACCGTCCCATCTGATACAGTGTCCTGAAACCGTCCCATCAGATATAGGGCCCTGAAACCGTCCCATCAGATATAGGGCCCTGAAACCGTCCCATCAGATACAGTGCCCTGAAGCCGTCCCATCAGACACAAGGCCCCGAAACCCACGCAGACACAGAGGGGAGAATGTGCAAACTCTACACAGACTGTCACCAGAGACTGATGACTAAACTTCGTGATCTCGGACTAAGCCCCACTCTCTGCAACTGGATCCTCAGTTTCCTGACCCACAGGATCACGATCGGTGAAGATTGGGATAATATTTCACCGTCACTAACGCTCAACACTGGAGCCTCCCCCCAGGGGTGTGTACTCAGCCCCCTACTGTACTCACTGTATACCCATGACTGCGTCGCCAAAGATCAGACTAATGTCATTTCCAAGTCCACTGATGGCACAACATCGCCAGTCGAATCTCAGACAGCGACGGAACAGACTACAGACGGGAGATGGACGACCTGGAAAAATGGGACACCTCGCTCTCAATGCCGGCAAAACCAATTCTTGAGTTGGGGTTGAGTTGGGTTTGAGTTGGAGTTCAGTTGAGGTTTAATTGGGGTTGGGTTGAGG
>NW_025134646.1:0-1174 GCF_004010195.1 Chiloscyllium plagiosum
CCAAAACCAGGAAATGTTTTTCCCAAAAAAAAAGGTTAGCTAAGGATGAGGTGCTGCATGCATAAAGGACATGGACGGTTGGTGTAACTCGACCAGGCGTTTCTGTGCACCTGGTGGACTTTGACCACTGAATCTTTCATGTGCTACCGTGAGGCATGCTCTGTTACTTCACCGGCAAGGTTTAGCCCAGGGTCTGTACCATAAGGAATGATCAGGCACTTCCTTCAGTAGGAGTTGACTGTGGTCAGATCTATGTGGCTCCTTACTTTATTAACTGAACCATTTACCCACTGTTTGTTCCTGCAGTCGCACCATCAGACTAGAAGCAGAAATAAGCCAACTGCTCCGTTGAGTCTGCTCTGTCATTCAATGAAGTCATGGTTGTTCTGAGAATCCTTAACTCCACTTTCCTGTCTATACTCCATAACCCTTTACTAATTAAAACTCAATCTCTCTTGGCCACGAATAAACGTAATGACCTAGTCTTGACTGCCCACTGTGGTAAAGAATTCCACAGACTCACTGCCCTTTGAGAGAAGAAATTCCTTCTCATCTCTGCCTTCAATGTGCAGCCCCTTATTCTGAGATGTTACCCTCTGGTCCTTGACTCTCCCACAAGGGGAAGCATCACAAGTCCCCTGCGAATCTTGTATATTATAGTAAGGTGGTCTCTCATTGTTCTCAACTCCAATGAGTACAGACTTGATCTCTCCTTGTAACACAGTCCTTCCGTACCCAGGATAATCTGAGTGAAACTTCTCTGGATCACCTCCAACACTTTCCTTAGATAAGGATTCCAAAACTGTTTGCGGTATTCCAACTGTGATTTGCCGAGTGTCTTTTATAGTCTTATTTTTAATAGGAGACAGTGAGGACCACAGATGCGGGAGATCAGAGTTGAAGTGTGTGGTGCCGGTCAGGCAGCATCCGAGGAGCAGGAGAATTGACGTTTCCGGCATAAGCCCTTCTCCCATTCCTGATGAAGGACTTATGCCCGAAATGTCGATTCTCCGGCTCCTCTGACCCGCAGTGCTTTTCCAGCACCACACTTTTCTTGACTATTTTTTATGCTCCCTTTGAAACAACTATTGCTTCACTCAGCTCTATCCCCACCAGGCCGATGGCAGCTGGGATTTTGGTGCAGCTGATTAATTGAATGAAGAGCAGGAGATGT
>NW_025134647.1:0-1174 GCF_004010195.1 Chiloscyllium plagiosum
AGAAGACCAGAATTGCACGCAATACTCAAACAGTGCCCTAACAAATGTCCAATTATTCAGAGAAATATATTAAAATATTCAGAGACTGAGGAGACAATGTGAGCCATAAAACGCACAGACAATGTCATAATTAATAAACTATACCTATTTTCCTTCGAGTGCAGCTGTCTCTAAAAGGCCTTTTAAATCAAAATCATGATCCACGCATTTATTTGTGGACCTTAAAGAAGAAACAGAATCTAGTGTAACACATGCGTCACTGGCACAAGTAATGGGAACAGGAATGGAGCATATTGTCCAAATATAACACTGAAATACAAATGAAAAATGATGGAGAATTGCAATAGATGACGCATGATCTGGGCAGAGACACATGTTAACATATCGAGTCTTATATGAACATGTTGTGAACAAATCATTTTGGATTCACAAAAAGATAATTCTATTTTTCTCTGCACCGATACTGCCAGAACTGTGGGGTTTCTCTCCAGCAATTTCAATTGGTGCAATGGCAGGAAACAGACAGTAATGGTGGGGGTTGCTTTTCAGACTGAAGGCTTGTGTCCAGCAGTGTTCCACAGAGGTAGGTTCTGAGTTTTCATTGTTTGTCATTTATGTACATGATTTGCGTGAGAATATCGAAGGCAAGGTTAGTAAATTTGTAGATGACACCAAAACTGGTGGCACAGTGGACAAATAGCTGATGGAGTTCAAGCTGGATGAAGATGAAGTGCACACAATTTTGTTTGTTTGTTGCTGTCTAGTGAACCAGGAATGGGATTTTATTCCCCATCTCCTGGGGATCATCTGCATATTGATGAAGAAAATTTTCATGAACACATTTGACAATTTTTTCAACATCCAACCCTTTAATACTGTGGCAGTCCTAATCAATTTTTTTAGAAAATTAAAATCCCCCAGTATTATTAAGCTTATATATGTCCGAGATCTCCCTACATGGACCATTCCTTTCTGAACTGGTCTTTTCTAATCTAAAATAGATTCCTATTTCCCAAACATTGAAATCCCTCAACGACATAGCAGTTCTTCAGCCATTGAATTTTCTCCTTTAATCTTTTGTTCCTTGCCGGTTGGGGTTGGCATTGAGAGTAAATCAGAAATAACTACTTTTAAGGTTTTTTTTTTAATCTTCGACCTCCCCTCTTAAATTCAT
>NW_025134648.1:0-1174 GCF_004010195.1 Chiloscyllium plagiosum
TCACGGTTTAATGCAATTGACATTTATTCTTTGTCACAGATTAAAAACACATTTCCTTCACTCTCTCCTTATGGAACGATCAACAAAGGGATTCGTATGGTGATACTCCTTTGCACTATCTCTCTGCGGCAATGTGCTCATTCCTATGAAAGGAGGGAAAATCTGAATACAATGACCCAAGTATTATCTCAATAATAATCTACAATTGCAGAAAGTTTTCTTGACTCCTGTAATTTAATCATTTTGCAACGAAGGACAACAGACAATGTACGGTGCTGATTACTTGTTGCCCCATAGGAATTCTGGACCAGGGTGTTCTGGATAGATGGATAGAGAACTGGTTGGGCAACAGGAGACATAGAGTAAGAGTGGAAGGGAACTTCTGAAAATGGAGACTTGTAAGCAGTGGTGTTCCACAGGGATCCATGCTGGGACCACTGTTGTTCATGAGTTCCCTCAATGATCAGTCGGAAAGTCTAGGTTGACTCATAAGCAACTTTGCAGATGTCATGAAGACTGGTGGAGGAGCAGATAGTGAAGGGTACTGTCAAAGAATACAGCATAATATCAATAGATTGGAAAGTTGGGCAGAGAAATGGTAGATGGAGTTCAAACTGGACAAATTTGAGTTGATGCATTTGGAAGATTCAACTCAATAGCGAACTACGCAATAAATGGGAAGTTCCTGGAGAAAATTTATGTGCAGAGATCTGGGCACTCAGGTCTCTTGTTCTCTGAAAATGGCAATGCAGGTCAGTAGAGTGTTCAACAATGCATAGGGCATGCTTTCCTTCATTGGACTAGGTACTGAGCATAAGAGTTTTCAGATCATGTTACAGTTGTATTAGACTATCGTTCGGCCCAATTTGGAATACTGCATGCTGTTCCTTTTACTATATTACCAAAAGGATGTGGTTGTTTTGGAGAAGCTGCAGAGGAGATTCACTATGATGTTACGAAGAGAGTTTCAGTAGATTATAATTATTTTCATTGGAAAAAGTAGATTGAAGGGGGACCTGATTGTGGTCTACAAAATCATGAGAGGTGTAAACAGCGAGGATAGCAAGAAACTTCTACTCAGAGCAGAGAACCAAATCAATAGGAGTTACGAGTTCAAAGTGAGAGGGAAATTTTAGAAGAGATATGAGAGCAAAGTTCTTCATTCAGAGTTTGG
>NW_025134649.1:0-1174 GCF_004010195.1 Chiloscyllium plagiosum
TGCCAATTATATTCATACCAAGAAATAAAATCATAGAGGCTCAAAAACAAACTTTCTTTCATGAAGTGCGTCGCACATTGTCTCTCAGGATCCCGTGATTATTTATGATGAGAAACTTTACAATACACTGCTGCACGTTCCCGATATACTGTCAGGATAATATCGTTTGGTTTCAGACTGACTGCACAAAGAGTTTTAGCATTTCTTGCTCGTGAATGCGAAAAAGATAGCTTACTGGGTCATCAGGTTATGGAGACGGCAAATCAAAATGCTGACATGTAATACAAAGTGACTGGAGAGTAAAAGTAGTGAGGTCTCTGCAATCTGTGCAAGATCCGAATCAGAAAAAAAAGGAATATAACGAAGAGTATAAGTGCCAGAAGGACAGGTGTACTTGCATTGACGACAGGCGAGAGAAGTTTCACTGGGCTCGTCTTGAGAATATAGGGATATTGTAAACAGAAGCGATGAAGTAGATTTAGCTGGATGTCATTGGAGTTTCGAAGTATGAGAAAGAAATTGAATGGAACATCCCAAGATTCTGAGGTGTTTGGACAGCGTAGATGCTATGAATTTAGAAACTAAAATATTACAGCACTTCAGCAGACACACCATGGTTGTGCCGAACATAATGTTAATCATAACTAATAGCATCTGCCTGAACATGTTTCATCTTCCTCTATTCTCTGTCTGTTCATATACCACTTAAAAAACTGTGTTCACATTTCCACTTGTACAACTTCCCTTTGCACCTTACACTCTACGTACAAATAACACTTGGCTTACACATCTCATTTAAATATTCTGCATCTTACCCTGATCCGAAGCACCTTTTTAAAAAAAAATATTTAAAACCTGCACACTGGAAAAAAATATTTCGACCATCCATATTATCCTTGACCCTTCTAAGTTTCCATATATGTACCTACTCTCCCCTTAGGCTCTGACACTCTCGCAAGGAAATTCAAGTTTGCTCCATCTCACCTTCTTGTGAACACACTCTCAAAGTAACCCTCGTCATCTGTCTTTACACCCTGAACAAATACTCCACGTCATTCCTGTAGTGCAGAAATGAGATTTACACACAGTACTCCAAATGTGGCCAAACCAAAGTTTGTACAGTTGCAACGTGACAGGCAAGCGTCTGTACTCATTCCTGCGAGTGATGGAGGCA
>NW_025134650.1:0-1174 GCF_004010195.1 Chiloscyllium plagiosum
GCACTGTCGGCGGGTCAGTGCTGAGGAAGTGGGCATTGATAGAGGGACACTGTTGAGGGAGCAGCCAGAATTGGTTGGTCAGCGCTGTGAGTGGTTCAGCGCTGTGGAAGTGTCACACTATTGGAGGATAAACGCTGAGACTGTGGGCACTGTTGGATGGCCAGTGCTGATGGAGCCGGCACAGTTGGAGGGTCAGCACTGATGGAGCTCCGCACTGCTGAGGGCCAATGCTGACAGAGTGCCACACAGTCGGTGAGTCCGTGCGGAAGGAATGGAGACTGTCAGAACTTCAGTGCTGAGGGAGTGCAGCACTGTCGGAGGGACAGTGCTGGGTGAGTGCCGCATATTGAGAGGATCAGTGCTCAGGGTGCTTCGCACTGACGAAGTGTCGGTACTGAGGGACTGATTCAATGTTGGAGACTCAGTTTTATGGGAGTGTTACACTGTGAGAGACACAGTGCTGCGGGATCTCTGCACTGTCGGAGGGTCAGTGCAGAGGGAATGCCACTCTGTCCGAGGGTAAGTGCTGAAAGGGCAGTAACATTCCAAAGGTCAGTGTGGAGGAAGCTCGCACTGTCAGAGGGTCAGTGCGGAGGGAGTGTCATACTGTCAGAGGGTCAGTGCTGAGGGAACCGGTAATGTCAAGGTGTCGCACTGTTGGAGGGTCAGAGCAGAGGGAATGCTGCACTGTCGAAAAGTCAGTGCTTCCACCTGAAGCGAATATCCCATAGTCGTAGGTACAGTGCTAAAGGAGCGCCGCTATGTCAGATGTTCAGGGTTGTGAGAGTGCAGCATTGTCAGAGAGCTCATGCTGTGCGAGTGCCACACGGTCTACTACTCAGTTATGAGGGTTCTCTGCAATGGCGGAGAAACAGTGTTCAGGGACTAGGCACTTTCAGAGGGTTCATGCTGAGGGAGTGTGGCCCTCTCAAAAGGGACAGCCAGAAGGGGATGCCACACTGTTTACCGTCTATGGTGAGGGAGATCCACAAGGTCAAAAGGTCAGTGCTGAGTGAGCGCCGTACTGTTGGAGGGTCAGTGATCAGGATGTGTGGCACTGTTAGATGGTTAGCCTGAGGGAATGCCACTCTGATGGAGGGTAAGTGTTGAGGGAGTGCCGCACTGTTGGAAAATCAGTGGCGATGGAGTGCCGCATAGTTTGACGATCAGTGCT
>NW_025134651.1:0-593 GCF_004010195.1 Chiloscyllium plagiosum
CTTCAGTAAGGCGTTCGACAAGGTTTCCCATGAGAGACTGATTAACAAGGTTAGATCTCACGGAATACAGGGAGAACCTAGCCATTTGGATACAGAGCTGGCTCAAAAGTAGAAGACAGAGGGTAGTGGCGGAGGGTTGTTTTTCAGAGTGGAGGCCTGTGACCAGTGGAGTGCCACAAGGATCATTGCTGGGTCCTTTACTTTTAGTAATTTACATAAATGATTTGGATGCGAGCATAAGAGGTACAGTTAGTAAGTTTGCAGATGACACCAACATTGAATGTGTAGTGGACAGTGAAAAGCGTTACCTCAGATTGCAACAGGATCTGGACCAGATTGGCAAACATGTTGAGAAGTGGCAGATGGCGTTTAATTCACATAAACGCAAGGTGCTGCATCTTGGGAATGCAAATCTTAGCAGGACTCATACACTTAAAGGTGAGGTCCTAGGGAGTGTTGCTGAACAAAGTGACCTTGGAGTGCAGGTTCATAGCTCCTTGAAAGTGGAGTTGCAGGTAGATAGGATAATGAAGAAGGCGTTTGGTATGCTTTCCTTTACTGGTTAGAGTATTGAGTACAGGAGTTGGGAGGTT
>NW_025134651.1:638-1174 GCF_004010195.1 Chiloscyllium plagiosum
GGAAGATTTGAGCAATAGGGAGAGGCTGTATAGGCTGGGGTTGTTTTCCCTGGAGTGTCAGAGGCTGAGTTGTGACCTCATAGAGGTTTACAAAATTATGAGGGGCATGGATAGGGTAAATAGGCAAGTCTTTTCCCTGGGGCCGGGGAGTCCAGAACTAGAGGGCATAGGTTTAGGGTGAAAGGGAAAGATATAAAAGAAACCAAGGGGCAACTTTTTCACACAGTGTGGTACGTGTATGGAATGAGCTGCCAGTGGAAGTGGTGGAGGCTGGGTATATGAATAGGAAGTGTTTGGTGGGATATGGGCCGGGTGCTGGCAGGTGGGACTAAATTGGGTTGGGATATCTGGTCAGCAAGGACGGGTTGGACTGAAAGGTCTGGTTCCATGCTGTACATCTCTATGACTCTTTGACTGTATGTCTATGACTAGATGCGTAAAAGATGTCATAAGTTGTGTCTGACGCCGAGATAGGATTTGCCGGACTTCTTGTGAGATTCCTTGACAGATCTCTCTATGTGCTCTATAATGTTTCC
>NW_025134652.1:0-1174 GCF_004010195.1 Chiloscyllium plagiosum
TCTGCTTTCACAGAGTCATAGAGATGTACAGCAAGGAAACAGACTCTTCGGTCCAACCCGTCCATCCCGGCCAAATATCCCAACCCAATCGAGTCCCACCTGCCAGCATCCGGCCCATATCCTTCCAAACCACTCCTATTCATGTTCCCATCCAGATGCCTTTCAAATGGTGTAATTTAACAGCATCCACCACTTACTCTGGCCGCTCATTCCATACACACACCACCCTCTGCGAGAAAAACGTTGCCCCTTCGGTCACTTTTATATCTTTCTCCTCTCACCATAAACCTATCCCCTCTTGTTCCGGGCTCCCCCACCCCAGGGAAAATACCTTGTCTATTTATCCTATTCATTCTCATCATGATTTTATAAAATTCTACACGGTCACCCCTCAGCCTCTGACACACCAGTGAAAACAGCAGCAGACTCTTCAGCATCTCCCTGTAGCTCAAATCCTCCAACCCTGGCACCATGCTAGTAAATCTGTTCTGAACCCTTTCAAGTTTCTCAACATCCTTCCAATAGAGGGGAGACCAGAATTGCACATAATATGCCAAGAGCGGCCTAACCAATGTCCTGTACAGTTGCAATATACTCTCCCATCTCCTATGCTTAATACTCTGTCCAATGATGAAATGCATACCAAACGCCTTCTCATCAAACCTCTTCAAAACATCAAGTCATTTAGACACGAATTCGAATGCTCAAAGCCATATTGCCTATCTCGAATCGGTTGTCGTCCTGTATCCCCAATGTGGAGGAGACACCACCAAGAGCAAAAGGCACAGTAGATGAGGTGTTTGAAAGCACAAAAAAATCGTTGCCAGATGTGGAAGGATCCTTTGGGGCCTTGGACAGGGGTGAGCAGGAAGGTGTTTGAATGCAGGTTTTACACTTCATGCGGTGGCAGGTGAAGGTGCAGAGAGTGACGGGTCGGTTCGTGGGGGGTGCGTGGACCTCACCAGCGAGTCACGGAGTGAATGTGGAAGCAGTCCACAGAAAGTATTCCAAAAGTAATTGCCTGGTTAGTCCCACACACCCCACCAAACCACCCTCCACTTCGACACCTTCCTTATCGCAGCAAGCTGTGTAAAACCTGCATCCACACATCCCCCTTTTCCTCTGACAAAGGCCCCAAGGGTCCTTCCACATCTGGCAAAAATTTCTCTGTGCA
>NW_025134653.1:0-1174 GCF_004010195.1 Chiloscyllium plagiosum
GGAGTAAGGATACCAGTGACCCTGAGTGAGGATGTGAGCAACCGGAGTGAGGATACCACAACCAGTGACTGGAGTGAGGATACCAGCGACCAGTGACTGGAGTGAGGATACCAGTGACCCGGAGTGAGGATACCAGCAACCGGAGTGAGGATACCAGCGACCTAGTGTCTGGAGTGAGGATACCAGTGACCCGGATTGAGGATACCAGCGATCGGAGTGAGGATACCAGCGATCGGAGTGAGGATACCAGTGACCGGAGTTGGGATACTCTTGACCGGAGTGAGGATACCAGTGACCAGAGTGAGGATGCTAGTGACCAGAGACTGGATACCATTGACCGGAGTGAGGATAACAGCGACCGGAGTGAGGATACCAGTGACTGGAGTGAGGATAGCAGCGACCAACGACCGGAATGAGGATAACAGCGACCGGAGTGAGGATACCAGCGACCGGAGTGAGGATACCAGTGACCGGAGTGAGGATGCCAGTGACCAGAGTGAGGGTACCAGTGACTGGAATGAGGATAACAGCGACCGGAGTGAGGATGCCATCGACTAGAGTCATGATACCAGTGACCCAGAGTGAGGATAACAGCGACCGGAGTGAGGATACCAGTGTCCCTGAGTGAGGATATGAGCAACCGGAGTGAGGATACCAGCGACCAGTGACTGGAGTGAGGATACCAGCGACCAGTGACTGGAGTGAGGATACCAGTGACCCGGAGTGAGGATACCAGCAACCAGAGTGAGGATACCAGCACCCGGAGTGAGGCTACCAGTGACCGGAGTGAGGATACCAGCACCCGGAGTGAGGATACCTGTGACGAGGGTGAGGATACCAGCGACCAGCGATAAGAGTGAGGATACCATTGACCCGGAGTGAGGATACCAGCAACCGGAGTGAGGATACCAGTGACTGGGGTGAGGATACCAGCGACCAGGGACTGGAGTGAGGATACCAGTGACCCGGAGTGAGGATACCCCCGACCGGAGTGAGGATACCTGCGTCCGGAATTAGGATACCAGCATCATGATTTAGGATACCTGCGACAGGAGTGAGGATACCAAAGACCCGGAGTGAGGATACCCCCGACATAAGTGAGGATACCTGCGTCCGGAATTAGGATACCATCGTCATGAGTTAGGATACCAGCAACCGGAGTGACGATACCAGC
>NW_025134654.1:0-1174 GCF_004010195.1 Chiloscyllium plagiosum
CCTCTGTTTCTCACCCTCTGTTTCTCGCCCTATGTTTCTCACCCTCTGTTTAAGCTCTTCTTTTTCAGCCCGTCTGATTCTCGCATTCTGTTTCTTGCCCTCTGTTTCTCGTCCTCTGTTTCTTGCCCTCTGTTTCTCGACCTCTGTTTCAGCCCCTCTGTTTCAGATTCTCTGTTTCTTGCTGGCTGTTTCAGCCCTTCTGTTTCAGCCCCTCTTTTTCTCGCCCTCTGTTTCTCGCCCTCTGTTTCTCACCCTCTGTTTCTCGCCCTGTTTCTCGCCCTCTGTTTCAACCCTTCTGTTTCAGTCCCTCTGTTTAAGCTCCTCTATTTCTCGCCCTCTGTTTCAGCCCCTTTGTTTCTCACACTGTTTCTCGCCATATGTTTTTCACCCTTTGTTTCAGCCCCTCTGTTTTCGCCCTCTGTTTCTCGCCCTCTGTTTCTCATCCACTGTTTCAGCCCCTCTGTTTCTCAACCTCTCTTTCCCGCCCCTGTTTCAGCCCCTCTGTTTCTCAACCTCTCTTTCCCGCCCTCTGTTTTAGCCCCTCTGTTTCTCACCCTCTGTTTCTCACCCTCTGTTTCTCGCGCTCTATTTCACGCCTTCTGTTTCTTGCCCTCTGTTTCTTGACCTCTGTTTCAGCCCCTTTGTTTTGCGCCCTCTGTTTCAGCCCTCTGTTTCACGCCTTCTGTTTCTCGCCCTCCGTTTCTCGCCCTCTGTTTAAGCTCCTCTGTTTCAGCCCCTCTGATTCTCACATTCTGTTTCTTGCCCTCTGTTTCTCGCCCTCTGTTTCTCACCCTCTGTTTCTCGGCTTCAGCTCCTCGGTTTCAGCCCTTCTGTTTCTCGCCCTCTGTTTCATGCCTTCAGTCTCTCGCCCTCTGTTTCATCCCCTCTGATTCTCGCCCTCTGTTTCTCGCCCTCGATTTCAGCCCCTCTGTTTCTCGCCCTCTGTTTCTCGCCCTCTGTTTCGCACCCTATGTTTCTCGCCCTGTTTTTAAGCTCTTCTGTTTTTCACCCTCTGCTTCAGCTCCTCGGTTTCAGCCCTTCTGTTTCTCGCCCTCTGTTTCATGCCTTCAGTCTCTCGCCCTCTGTTTCATCCCCTCTGATTCTCGCCCTCTGTTTCTCGCCCTCTGTTTAAATACCTCTGTTTCAGCCCCTCTGTTTCAGCCCCCTCTGTTTC
>NW_025134655.1:0-1174 GCF_004010195.1 Chiloscyllium plagiosum
CAGAGAGTTGAGAGAGCATGGAATGCGTTGCCCGCAGTAGTTGTGGAAGCAACGTAGCTGGGGACATTTAAGAGACTGAAATGGTCACAGAAATTTGAGGATGCATACATGAGGATCAATGGTCGGCACAACATCGTGGGCTGAAGGGCCTGCTCTGTGCTGTACTGTTCTATGTTCTAAAAATACACTGGTCCTTTAGAGAAAGACATCTGCCCATCCTCATGTGGTCTGCACGACGTAACCACAGCAAAGTGCTTGCCTCTCAATTACCCTTTGAAATGGCCGAGCAAGTTACTCAGCTCAAGGATAGCTAGGGCTGGGCAAGAAAGGCTGGTCAAGAGTCACGCACATCCCACGAGTAAATAAAAACAATCCCATTGAACTGGGCCCGAATGGAACTATGATGGGAACGGAGTCCTGGCCTATCATGTCGGTAGGTTTATGGACAGAGCTTTGAGATGACATGGAGGATGCAGGGACAGGGTTCAGGTGAAAGGAGATTTCCAAATCCATAGAGAAAAGGTGAAGCATCAGAATCGCTGAAGGGAATGTGGCTGAAGACAAGCGGAAAGAAACAGAAAGGGACAGAGTTTAACTAAAACTAAGTCAGTGAACAGGTTTGTGACAGGAGATTGTGGGAAAGAATAATATTTTTTGGAATGGACAAAGTCTCATGAATAAGGTCGATGGATTTGTGATGTAGAGCTAAGTGGGATTTAGACAACAGGGAGACATGGTTACACGGTGATCAAAAGGTGGAATATTAAAAGTCAGTGGTTCACAACCTTACGGGGTCAAAGGCAGAATGGGAAAGCATTGTTGGGTAACGCTGACAGTAATGGGTAACAAATGCATCACAGAGAAACGATTTGGCCTGAGAAGATGAGGTAGAGTCAGCCTTAATGTTAATACTAGCTACGACTTGCCAAGGACACAAGCAGCAGAGCAGTTTGAGCCACTGAACAGCATTTCCTTGCTCATCACTACCTTAAACAGTATCTCGTTGGAATTTTTTAATAAAGGCATGTGATAATTTTGGGAAACTTCAATATTCGCATAATCTGAGACAATCACACTGACATCAGTGATATACGAAGGGGACTTCGGAGAACTTTTATTCTCCTCAGTGTTTCTTTGAATAATACATTGTGCAACTGGCGAGGGACCATTGTCT
>NW_025134656.1:0-1174 GCF_004010195.1 Chiloscyllium plagiosum
TGATGATTCATTCCCTAATACCTACTGTCCCAGATCCCCGGGAAGCTCGGACATTTACTGAAAGAGAGGAAAAAGAATTGCAAGATTTAGGGGCTGCAAAAACAGCACACGGGCATTGGATGTTACCTGATGGAAGGGAAATGTTAAACAAAATGATGATGCGAGAAATTATGGCTGTCTACACCAAGGCAGTCATTGGGGAGTACAAGCAATGTGTGATTTAGTTCTTAGGGAATATGGATGTAAAGGAATATATACAATTGTTAAACAAATATGTGAGGGATGTATAATATGCAGAAAGGTAAATAAGAAAGTCTTGAGAAAACAGACCCCGGGAGGAAGAGACCCGGGATTGAGACCCTTCCAGAGTATACAAGTAGATTATACTGAACTACCCAGAGGAGGAAGACTAAAATATATGCTGGTCATAGTAGATCATCTATCTGGTTGGGTTGAGGCATATCCCCTAGCTACTGCCACTGCAAGTGGGGTGTCTCAAACAATATTAGAGCACATAATTCCCCGATATGGGTTAGTGAACCGTATAGATTCCGACCAAGGAACTCATTTTACCTCTAAAGTGTTACAGGGGGTAATGAAAGGGTTGGGAATTTCCTGGGAGTTCCATACTCCATGGCACCCGCCATCATGAGGAAGGGTTGAGAGAATGAACCAAACACTCAAACGCCAGCTCTCTAAATTGATAATAGAAACCAGACTCCCTTGGACCAAATGTTTACCTACAGCTCTCTTGCGAGTACGAACAGCCCGAAGGAAAGATTTGGGACTATCCCCCATGAATTCCTATTTGGATTACCTTATCTGGGAACGAATGGAGAATTACCATCCCTGTAGCCACGCATTTAAGTGTTCTCTTTCCCTATTATCTGGGAACGAATGGAGAATTGCCAATTCCTGAAACTAAAGACTTGTTCTTAAAGAAGTATATACTGGGCTTGTCCTCCTCTTTGTGTTTCCTCAGGAAACAGGGTTTATTGGCACAGACTTCGCCCCTTGAATTTACCGTTCATCCCATCCGGCCGGGAGATTGGATCTTAGTAAAATGGATAGAGACTAAATTGCAGCCGGACTGGGAAGGGCCGTAACAGGCTCTTTTGACTACCGAAACGGCAATAAGGACGGCGGAGAAAGGCTGGACTCACTACACTTGGAT
>NW_025134657.1:0-1174 GCF_004010195.1 Chiloscyllium plagiosum
TGATGCTCCCTGGGTGTGATGTTCCCCAGGTGTTATGTTCCCTGGGTGTTATGTTCCCCAGGTGTGATGTTCCCCAGGTGTGAGGTTCCCTGGGTGTGATGTTCCCTGGGTGTGATGTTCCCTGGTTATGATGTTCCCCAGGTGTGATGTCCCCCAGGTGTGATGTTCCCTGGGTGTGATGTTCCCTGGGAGCGATATTCCCTGGGTGTGATGTTCCCTGGTTGTGATGTTCCCTGGGTGTGATGTTCCCTGAGTGTGATGTGCCCTGGGTGTGATGTTCCCCGGGTGTGATTTTCCCTGGGTGTGATGTTCCCTGGGTGTGATATTCCCTGGTTGTGATGTTCCCCGGGTGTGATGTTCCCCAGGTGTGACGTTCCCCAGGTGCGATGTTCCCTGGGTGTGATGTTCCCCGGGTGTGATGTTCCCTGGGTGTGATGTTCCCCAGGGGTGATGTTCCCCAGGTGTGATATTCCCCGGGTGTAATGTTCCCTGGGTGTGATGTTCCCTGGGTGTGATGTTCCCTGGGTGTGATGTTCCCTGGGTGTGATGCTCCCCGGGTGTAATGTTCCCCAGGTGTGATGTTCCCTGGGTGTGATTTTCCCCGGGTGTAATGTTCCCTGGGCGTGATGTTCGTTGAGTGTGATGTGCCCTGGATGTAATGTTCCCCAGGTGTGACGTTCCATGGGTGTAATGTTCACCAGGTGTGATGTTCCCCAGGTGTGATGTTCCCTGGGTGTGATGTTCCCCAGGGGTGATGTTCCCCGGGTGTGATGTTCCCCGGGTGTAATGTTCCCTGGGTGTGATTTTCCCCGGGTGTAATGTCCCCTGGTTATGATGTTCCCCAGGTGTGATGACCCCCGGGTGTGATATTCCCTGGGTGTGATGTTCCCTGGGTGTGATATTCATCGGGTGTGATGTTCCCCGGGTGTGATATTCCCTGGGTGTGATGTTCCCTGGGTGTGATCTTCATCGGGTGTGATGTTCCCCGGGTGTGATGTTCCCCGGGTGTGATGTTCCCTGGGTGTGATGTTCCCGGGGTGTGATGTTCCCTGGGTGTGATGTTCCCTGGTTGTGCCGTTCCCCAGGTGTGATGTTCCCCAGTGATGACGTTCCCTGGGTGTGATGTTCCCTGGGTGTGATTTTCCCCAGGTGAGACGTTCCCTGGGTGTAATGT
>NW_025134658.1:0-1174 GCF_004010195.1 Chiloscyllium plagiosum
CACAAGCAGAGGGTTAAGTCTGATTTTCATTGTGAATTTTCAATTTCAGTTCTTAATGCACAGTTTCTTATGAATGTGGACAGCAGAGGACCGTTAACATTCCATTTCTAATATTTCCAGAAAATTCTACTCCGCTGATATCGCCTTGCCTTATCACACCTCAAGCCAGGAACCTGGATCATTCGAGTTCCTTTCCACACACGGAGTTGCTTTTTCGAATTCATTGACTGCTGATATAATAGATTATTGGCCTTGAGAGTCAGCTGTAAATTAGGTTGAACTTTCTCAGCTTGACTTTCAACTGATCCTAAAGAAAAATCATCACCTGCAGGTAAGTGTATTGCATTGCTTCTTGTTTTGCTTAATTCCACCCACCCCCGAACATCCAAACTTCACGATAGTTCGACAAACGTGTTGAAACTGATTCGTATTGGAAGTTGGTGGCTTTTTGTGTCTCGACAGATAATTTATACAATTAGATGACTGAGTCAGTCTTGAAATTACTTCGGATTCTTCACAGTTGAAAATTTACTTTCGATTGAATGCAAAGCTCAAGCTCCACGAAATCCAAATCCTGCAAAGGAATTCATGACTTTTAAAGGTATCTACGCTGTGAACAGGATTCGAACCTGCGCAGGTAGACCCCAGTGGATTTCAAATCCAACGGCTTAACCTCTCGGCCATCACAGCTGTGACAAGCTTATCAATTTTCATAGTAAAACAACTGAATTTATTTGTTGGAAGAACAAATTGTCAAGACCCAAAATTTCGCCAAATCCTTTGCAGAGACCCAGACGAACGTTACCTTAAAAGATTGACAGGCTTTCACCGCAAACTAGATTCGGACACAGCTGAAGTTGTGGGAATGATTCTTCGTCGAATTATAGAGTCACGGAGGTACACCACACGAAGAGAGGATCATTGTCTCACTGCGTCCGATCAAATTTGACTCAATTGCTCATCATCTGGTGCCAAATTAGCTATGCTGTTGTGTTTTAATATTCATTGAAATATGGTATTAGAAAAATTGATGCTAAGTCCATAAACACTAGCTACATTCGTAAAAAAAAATCGGAATTAGAAAGAATGCAGAACCAATTTACAGGAATGGATCCAGCAACTAATCCGTAAGTTCTGACACCAGGCAATGAACTTGTGAGCACAAGAGAGGAAG
>NW_025134659.1:0-1174 GCF_004010195.1 Chiloscyllium plagiosum
AATCAATGCAGCCCACATTCTTTTATAAATAGCCTCACCCCACATTGTGTTATAAATCAATGCACCCCACATTTGGTTATAAATGACTGTGCCCGACATTCTGTTATAAATCATTGTGCTCCACTTTCTGTTATAAATCATTGTGCCCCACATTCTGTTATAAATCACCGTTCCCCACATTCTGTTATAAATCAATGCATCCCACATTCTGTTATAAATCATCACGCACCACACTCTGTTATAAATCAATGCACCCCACATTCTGTTATACATCACTGTGCCCCACATTTCGTTAAAAATCACCGTGCCCCGCATTTTGTAATAAATCACCGTGCCCCACAATCTGGTATAAATCAATGCAGCCCACATTCTGTTATAAATCGCCTCGCCCCATATTCTGTTATAAATCATCGCGCCGAACATTCGATTATAAATCAATGTACCCCACATTCTCTTATACACCACCACGCCCCACACGCTGTTATAAATCACTGGGCCCTACATTCTGGTATAAATCACTGGGCCCGACATTCTGTTATAAATCACCGCACCCCACATTCTCTTATAACTCATGGTGCCCCACATTCTGTTATAAATCACTGGGCACACAATCTGTTATAAATCACTGTGCCCCACATTCTGTAATAAATCACTGGGCACACAATCTGTTATAAATCACCGTTCCCAACATTCTGTTATACATCACCGTGCTCCACATTCTGTTACAAATCAATGCAGCCCACATTCTGTTATAAATCGCCTCACCCCATATTCTGTTATAAATCACCGTGCCCTACATTCTGTTAGAAATCACTGCTCCCCACGTTCTGTGATAAATCACTGTGCCCCACATTCTGTTATAAATCACTGTGCCCCACATTCTGTTATAAATCACTGCCCCACAATCTGTTATAAATCGCTGGGCCCCACGTTGTGTTATAAATGACTGTGCCCCCCATTCTGTTATAAAGCACCGTGCTCCACATTCTGTTATAAATCACCGTGCCCCACAATCTGGTATAAATCAATGCAGCCCATATTTTGTTATAAATCGCTGCGTCCCACATTCTGTTATAAATCACTGGGCCCCACAATCTGGTATAAATCAATGCAGCCCATATTCTGTTATAAATCGCTGCGTCCCACATTCTGTTATAAATCACTGGGCCCCACA
>NW_025134660.1:0-1174 GCF_004010195.1 Chiloscyllium plagiosum
TATTGTCACAATCACTTTTCTGATGGATTTTTAAATCTTTAGTCCATAGGAACTGTCTTCAACCAGAGGACATCCCCCTTCCACAAACTGCTTCTGTAGTTTGCATAGAATTTGCAGTTTCTTCTCTCTGCTAAGCACACTGGCTGTTGTCCTTATCCAATATGTACAGGTACTCAGTATACAATACATACTCAGCTCAGGCAAGAACTTCAAAAACTTGCCTCTGATTGAACTGTCATTTTTCTTTATTTATACATTTTTGATCTGCACTGACTCATAACACTCGGCAACGCTGACATAAGAACTTCAGGCTCCAGCAAAGACCGAGATTTGACTGACCAACTACCAAAGTTTGGAGCATTTGCAATCACCAACAACATGATATCATTGCAAAAAACAAATGAACTGTGGGACAGTCACCTCATCACATCCTTCTCGTTTAACCTCTTCATCCACAGAATTTGTTTCTGTTTGGTTATACTTTATACCCATATTTCTGCAGAACTGTCAATGCTGTCTGTGATGTTTGCAAGTGAATTAATGCATGATGGATTTAAAGGGGATATAAGTCTGCATATTAATAATTAACAATTCATTTTTCTACTTGTTAAAGCATAAGATTTATTTTCTTCTTTATTGATGAAGCCTGATGTGAGTCACTTTATCCTAGTCAGCAAACAACATCTTAGTTATTCAATTGGTCACGTGTATATTTGTGGTAGATCATGGAATAGTGGAGCATGATTATCAGCACACTCTTCCCCCCAGCATATTGCCAATCCACTACATATACATAACCTGGACATGGTGCACAAAGCATGATGGCATGGGGTGAGGGCCAAAGTTCAATCTCCTCACATACTGAAGGACCCCTTATCTATAGCCAGCAAGACCTAGACAACATCCAGGCTTACAATGATAAAATAGTGAGTAATATTCATGCCAGGTAATAAACATCTCAAATAAAGAGTTTAAATTATCACCCCTTGACATTCAATGATTTTGCAAATACTGAATCATCCTGGAGGGGTTGCTATTGACCAGAAGCTTACTCATATTTATATGGGCGTGATGTGAAAGTGCCGATATTGGACTGAGATGGACAAAGTCAGAAATTTCACATCACAGGTTATAATCAATTGGTTTAGTTGAAATTACAACCATTTGGAGCATT
>NW_025134661.1:0-1174 GCF_004010195.1 Chiloscyllium plagiosum
GACAGCAGTCTGATAGCAGTGTGCTGTATTAACCCTCATAAACAGTCAGCAGTCTGATACCAGTGTGGTGTATTAACCCTCACACACAGACAGCAGTCTAATAGCAGTGTGCTGTATTAACCCTCACACACAGACAGCAGTCTGATAGCAGTGTGCTGTATTAACCCTCATAAACAGTCAGCAGTCTGATACCAGTGTGGTGTATTAACCCTCACACACAGACAGCAGTCTAATAGCAGTGTGCTGTATTAACCCTCACACACAGACAGCAGTCTGATATCAGTGTGCTGTCTTAACCCTCACACACATACAGAAGTCTCATAGCAGTGTCATGTATTAACCCTCACACACAGTCAGCAGTCTGATAGCAGTGTGCTGTATTAACCCTCACACACAGACAGCAGTCTGACAGCAGTGTGCTGTATTAACCCTCACACACAGTCAGCAGTCTGATCGCAGTGTGCTGTTTGAAATCTCTCACACTGACACAAAATGAGAGCAGTGTGCTGTATTTACCCTCACACAGTCCGTAGACTGATAGCAGTGTGATGTATTAACCCTCACACACAGTCAGCAGTCTGATAGCAGTGTGCTGTATAAACTCTCACACACAGACAGCAGTCTGATAGCAGCGTGCTGTATTAACCCTCACACACAATCAGCAGTCTGATAGCAGTGTCATATATTAACCCTCACACACAGACAGCAGTTTGATAGCAGTGTGCTGTATTAACCCTCACACACAGACAGCAGTCTGATAGCAGTGTGTTGTATTATACCCTCAAACACAGTCGGCAGTCTGTTAGCAGTATGCTGTATTAACCCTGTCACAGAGTCAGCAGTCTGATATCAGTGTGCTGTATTAACCCTCACACATGGTCAGCAGTCTGATAGCAGTGTGCTGTATTAACCCTCACACACAGACAGCAGTCTGATAGCAGTGTGCTGTATTAACCCTCACACACGGTCAGCAGTCTGATAGCAGTGTACTGTATTAACCCTCACAAATAGCCAGCAGTCTGATAGCAGTGTGCTGCATTAACCCTCACACACAGTCAGCAGTCTGATAGCAGTGTGCTGTATTAATCCTCACACACAGACAGGGGTCAGATAGCAGTGTGCTGTATTAACCCTCACAAATAGTCAGCAGTCTGATAGCAGTGTGCTGTATTAA
>NW_025134662.1:0-1174 GCF_004010195.1 Chiloscyllium plagiosum
TAGGATGGAGAGGAAGGATGGTGATAGTGGTGAATCAGTGTAGGATGGTGGAGAAGAATGGTGATAGTGGTCAGGCAGTGTCAGATGGAGGGGAACGATGGTAATAGCAGTGAGACAGTGTAGGATGGAGGGGAACGATGGTGATACTGTTGAGACAGTGTTTCGGATGGAGGGGAAGGATGGTGTTAGCGGTGAGACAGTGTAGGATGGAGGGGAAGGATGGTGATAGTGATGAGGCAGTGTAGGATGGAGGGGAAGGATGGTGATCGCGGTGAGACAGTGTAGGATGGAGGGGAAGGATGGTGATAGCAGTGAGGCAGTGTAGGATGGAGGTGAAGAATGGTGTTAGCCGTGAGGTAGTGTAGGATGGTGGGAAAGGATGGTGATAGTGGTGAGGAGTGTAGGATGAAGGGGAAGGATGGTGATAGCTGGGAGGCAGTGTAGGATGGAGGGGAAGGATGGTGATTGTGATGAGGCAGTGTAGGATGGAGGGGAAGGATGGTGATAGTGATGAGGCAGTGTAGGATGGAGGGGAAGGATGGTGATAGCGGTGAGACAGTGTAGGATGGAGGGGAAGGATGGTGATAGGGGTGAGGGCAGTGTAGGATGGAGGGGAAGGATGGTGATAGCGGTGAGACAGTGTAGGATGGAGGGGAACGATGGTGATAGTGATGAGGCAGTGTAGGATGGAGGGGAAGGATGGTGATAGCGGTGAGGCAGTGTGCAGTGTAGGATGGAGGGGAAGGATGGTGATAGCGGTGAGGCAGTGTAGGATGGAGGGGAACGATGGTGATAGCGGCGAGACAGTGTAGGATGGAGGGGAAGGATGGTGATAGTGATGAGACAGTTTAGGAAGGAGGATAACGATTGTGATAGCGGTGAGGCAGTGTAGGATGGAGGGGAAGGATGGTGATAGCGGTGAGACAGTGAAGGATGGATGGGAAGGATGGTGATAGCGGTGAGACAGTGAAGGATGGAGGGGAAGGATGGTGATAGCATTGAGGCAGTGTAGGATGGAGGGGAAGGATGCTGATAGCGGTGAGACAGTGAAGGGTGGAGGGGAAGGATGGTGATCGCAGTGAGGCAGTGTAGGATGGAGGGGAAGGATGGTGATAGGGGTGAGGCCATGTAGGATGGAGAGGAAGGATGGTGATAGTGGTGAGGCAGTGTAGGA
>NW_025134663.1:0-1174 GCF_004010195.1 Chiloscyllium plagiosum
GTGCAGACACGATGTGTTGATTTTCAGTCACAAATGAAAGAAATATTTTGAGCACTTCACAGAATTATCCAATTCACATCAGGAGGCAAAACTGGCAGATAATCCTCGCTTAACGTGGTTTTATAAAACCCAAATCATGATCATGCCCATTACCTTGATCACGGGATTTGAAAACAAAAGTCATTGTGAAGTTTCCGAAACCATTAACGAAAAGGGAAAACATATAATTCCTGGGACGTGATTTATGTTATTCTATATTCTTTTATCTTTTATTCATGTATATATAAATTCCGGTTTTTTAAACCGAGTGATTGGGGCCAGTTGAATCAATCCTGGAATATCCACTTTCACCTGCTTAAAACAACTCGAAAAATTACGGTCCTAAACACCTTCTTAAAATGTTTTGAGGGGCTCTGGCTTGGTCCACAGCAAATATTATTAAGGAAATGTGCAGTTTGCACTTCTAACGTGAAGTGCTGATTTCAGAATTTTATTTTTTGGTTACGTTCGTAGTTTCTTACACCTGACTCTTAGTTCTGCTGAGTTAATCATTCGACATCAGAAGCGTTGATTTAGGATGATTGACTTCAGCTTGGGCCACCAACCGTTGGTCAAAATTAAGCAAGTTTTCACAGGTAGTTAAGATAGTCATTAATACACCAAATATGGTGAGTTTCCCCAAACGAGCTCAGTGTCACTTACTCGTTTTCAGCGGTTGGAAAATAAGCTCAGTTTATACTTCTAAACATGAGTCAATATCATGATAGTATGATGAATCGCATCTAGAACAGTAAAAGTAGTTGCTTTGTTACCACTACCCAAATGGCGTTGAGATCAATAACCTATCCTACTTGAAGCCTCATCGTCATACTTCAACATCTGTCAGTAGATGACTTTTATCTGATAGTTGCAAAATTGCAAAGAATGTTGACTTATTTTAAAAATCATTTGCATTTCATAAATGATATTGTACATTTCCAAGCGTATCTTCACAATGTGCAACTATGATGGTCCCACCATTTTAATCTATCCACAGAGCAAAATGCTTAATTTTTTGACCTCAAGAATGGATTTGTTTTTCTTAAACCAGTAGGACGCTGCCAAACTGATGTTGCAATAAATTCCGTATTTGTTCTTCCCGTAGTTAATGTAACAACGATTGGGATCCTCACTC
>NW_025134664.1:0-1174 GCF_004010195.1 Chiloscyllium plagiosum
GCTATTATCATGGGTGATTTTAATCTACATGTAAATTGATCGAACCAGCTCAGTCAGGGTAGCCTTGAGTTTATTAAGTGTATCCATGATAGTTTTCTTGAACTGTATGAAGTGGAACTGACAATGGAGCAATCTATCCAGCATCTGGCCCTGTGCAATGAGACAGGAATAATTAATGACCTCAGAGTTAGGGATCCTCTTGAAAGAAGTGATCACTGTATGGTTGAATTTAGAATACATATGGAGAGTGTGAAGATAAAATCTAATACCTCGGTCCTGTACTTGAACACGGGGAACTACAGGAGAATGAGGGAGAACTGGATCAAGTAGACTGGAAACAAAGATTTTATGGTGGGACAGTTGATGAGCAGTGGAGGATTTTCAAAGACATTTTACACAGTGCTCAGCGAAGGTATATTCCAGTGAAAAGGAAAGACTGTGAGAAAAGGCATACTCTGCGATGGGTACCTAAGGAAAGCGATCAAACTGAAAGGGAAGGCATGCAAAATGGCCAAAACAGCCTGAAACTAGAACTGGGAAAACTTTAAATGTCGACAGATGCCAGGAGCAATAGAAAATGCACTGGATGTAATTTTCCAATATTCGCTGGACTCTGTGGCAGTCCCAGCAGATTGGAAGACAGCAAAAGTGACGCCACTGTTTTAAAAAGGTGGACAAAAGATGGGGAATTATACACCAGTTAGCTTTTTCTCTGACTTGGGAAAGATATTGGGTCTATTATCAAGGAGGAAATAGCAGGGAATCTCAATAGAAATTGTTCCATTGGACAGACACAGCATAGGTTCATGAAGGGCAGGTCATACTCGAGAAATCTTTTGGAATTCTATGAAGACAGTTCGAGCAAGTTGGACAACGGGGACCCCGTGGATGTGGTGTACCTGTATTTTCAAAAGGTCTTCAAAAAGGTGTTGTGCAAGAGGCTGTTGCATAATATAAGGGAGCATGGCATTAGGGGTAGACTATTAGCATGGATAGAAGATTGGTCGACGAACAGGAAGCAAAGTGTGGAGATAAATGAGTCTTATTCTGGCTGGTGATCATTGACTAGTAGTGTGCCTCAGGGATCAGTGTTGGCACTGCAATTATTTACAATTGATACAGATGATTTGGAGTTGTGGATCACATGCAGGGTGTCAAAGTTTGTATATAAGAC
>NW_025134665.1:0-1174 GCF_004010195.1 Chiloscyllium plagiosum
ACACCAATCCCCAGGACAGGGACTGACGGAGTCTATTCCCCAGGACAGGGACTGACCGACACCAAACCGCAGGACAGGGACTGACCGACACCAATCGCCAGGACAGGGACTGTCCAACACCAATCGCCAGGACAGGGACTGACCGACACCAATCGCCAGGACAGGGACTGACTGACACCAATCCCCAGGACAGGGACTGACCGACACCAATCGCCAGGACAGGGACTGACCGACACCAATCACCAGGACAGGGACTGACCAACACCAATCCCCAGGACAGGGACTGACTGACACCAATCCCCAGGACAGGGACTGACCGACACCAATCCTCAGGACAGGGACTGACCGACACCAATCGCCAGGACAGGGACTGTCCGACACCAATCGCCAGGACAGGGACTGACCGACACCAATCGCCAGGACAGGGACTGACTGACACCAATCCCCAGGACAGGGACTGACCGACACCAAACCGCAGGACAGGGACTGACTGACACCAATCCCCAGGACAGGGACTGACCGACACCAATCGGCAGGACAGGGACTGTCCGACACCAATCCCCAGGACAGGGACTGACCGAGTCCAATCCCCAGGACAGGGACTGACCGACACCACTCCCCAGGACAGAGACTGACCGAGTCCAATCCCCAGGACAGGGACTGACCGACACCAATCCCCAGGACAGGGACAGACCGAGTCCAATCCCCAGGACAGGGACTGACCGACACCAATCCCCAGGACAGGGACTGACCGACACCCATCCCCAGGACAGGGACTGACCGAGTCCAATCCCCAGGACAGGGACTGACCGACACCAATCCCCAGGACAGGGACTAACCGACACCATTCCCCAGGACAGGGACTGACCGACACCAATCCCCAAGAATGGGACTGACCGAGTCCAATCCCCAGGACAGGGACGGACCGAGTCCAATCCCCAGGACAGGGACTGACCGACACCCATCCCCAGGACAGGGACTGACGGAGTCCAATCCCCAGGATAGGGACTGACCGACACCAATCCCCAGGACAGGGAGTGACCGACACCCATCCCCAGGACAGGGACTGACCGAGTCCAATCCCCAGGACAGGGACTGACCGACACCAATCCCCAGGACACGGACTGACCGACACCATTCTCCAGGACAGGGACTGACCGACACCAATCCCAAG
>NW_025134666.1:0-1174 GCF_004010195.1 Chiloscyllium plagiosum
ACGACGGCTCTACGTAAATTATATGGCTGGCTGTGTTCCTATGTCTGGAATCATAGACGGCCCCTCATTAACCTGAAGAAGCGACAGCTTCCACAGAAAAGGGGAGGATTGGACTTCCCAGACTTTAGGAAATATCAGTTAAGTTCCCTATTAAGTTACATAGCTGATTGGGTCTTGTCTGATCCACAATCAATCTGGTTGGACATCGAGGCCTCTCAAGTTCAATACCCACTTATTAACCTTTTATTTTCAGACAAGAGGAAAATCATTACAGATTACTGTAAAAACCCCATAATACTAAACACAATTAAGGCTTGGAATATAATGCGGCAAAATGAGGGCAACTCACATAAAACATCCGAATATGCTCCGATAGTGGGAGCATGGGGATTCCAACCGGGGTTTACAGATGCCACTTTTAAACTCTGGAGATCCAGGGGTATCTCATATCTAGGGGACCTATTTAAAGATGGGGTCCTGATGTCTTTTGAACAGCTGCATCAGAAATTCGGATTACCTATTGGACACCTCTTTCGATACTTCCAAATTCGAGATTATATACAGAAGAAGACTACGTTATTAAATAGTCTTTATAAATCAGATAGAGAATGTAGTGTCCTACGACCAGTGGGGATATCTTCCGTCAGTAGTATTTATCATTTACTTCATGATGAAGTATCGGGAGATATGGATAATCTGCTTAAAACATGGGATCAGGATTTGGAACTAGAAATCTCTTTAGAAACGTGGAATGATATTTGGGAAAACGCTAGAAGAATTACTATCTGTCACAGAACCCCGGCGATCCAGCTGAAGATACTTCATAGGGCCCATATAGCACTGGTTCGACTGGCAAAATTTAAGGCAGGAGCATCTCCAATGTGTCCCAAATGCAAAATAGATTTGGGGACTCTTGTACATTGCCTATGGACCTGTCATAAGATCCGTAGATATTGGACTAAAGTAGCAAGTACCCTGACAGAAATTTTAGGAACGGAAATTAAAGTGGACCCTGTATCTCTCTTTTGGGCTTTTCGAACTTTCCCTCCCTGGACATGAACGGGAAGAGACTATTTTCTATTCTTTATTTCTGTGCAAGGAAAAATATGTTGGTGAACTGGGTGGCTGAGGGCCCCCCTGCACTTTCAAATTGGCACAGATTAATTACGGAATG
>NW_025134667.1:0-1174 GCF_004010195.1 Chiloscyllium plagiosum
TGAATGCCCTGATTTCTGCTTTTGTCTTATTTTATTATTGTTGATACTGACATAAACCTACTACTAGTGATTTTAGTGGTCGTGAAAGTGGCTGGGTTTGGGGGTTCACGAAATTTCTTGTTGAGCTGCAGCCAATAAAACCCCTCTCAGTCAACATCTCCTCCTTTCAGCCAGATACCGTCATCAGCTTCCCACCTCCCCACCATCCCATGGAGCCCAGTGTCCTTTTGACCACACTGGTAGCCAGTCAAAAGGACATTTATTGATCAGTTGGGGTATTTCACAAATAAATATCGTAGCTTCCTACTCACCTGTTCTGTGTGCAGCCTGAGAGACTAGCAGATACTTTCAGCTGCATTTTGCAAACTGGTCTGTGATTGGGAAAATGAAACTCTGTTGTAAAAATGGAAGCAACAGAGCTATTAGAAATACATGATCAAATCAACAAGAATCAGCATGATTTTGTGAAGAGGAAACCACAGCTGACCCGTTTATTAAAATAACTTGTGGGGTGAGCAGCAAGATAGATTTTGGGGAAATCAACAGACAGAATATGTTTGGATTTCAAACATTGATTCTGCATGGTATTGCAGGTGAGATTAATTCAAAAAGGAAGAACCCTTGAGCTAATACTGCTGAGGAGAAAAGTCAGCCAAGGATATTGACCTAGACTTAGGTAATGAATTGAAGACACTGAGTTGAGACTAAAAGAACATCTTTATGATCGCAAATGGTTACATGTAGAAACCTACGTTCATCAGTATTGAAGCGACATTATTTATAATAAATACTAATCACAATTCTCTTTGCACTTCTTCCAAGTCACCTGTACAATCGAAACGAATTCACTGTAATCAAGTTTGCAGAACACCAAACGGACATGGAGGCAGCTCGTGAGGATGGGACAACAAATTACAGAGGGCTATAGACAACTAAGCAAGTGGACAACAACATAGCGGATAGAATATGGTGTGGGAAAAAATGAGGTTTATACATTTTGGCAGGGCGAATCGAAGAGGTGAATGTTAATTAATTGGGGAAAAATGCAGAAATCTGCAGCACAGAGAGAATTGTGGAGCCTTCTGTTGAAAGATGAAAAGATCGCATCCACGTTCTGATGGTAATAAGCAAGTTAAATGAGATGTCTATCTTATCGCAAAGAAAATGCCGGGAA
>NW_025134668.1:0-1174 GCF_004010195.1 Chiloscyllium plagiosum
TTCAAATGTGGGCAATTGGAATTAGTTGAGTGGCAGCATGGTCAGCATGGACAGGTTTGGGCCAAAGGGCCAGTTCCCGTGATCGATCACTCTATGACTCAATGACACTCCATTTAAGTGGGTTACTGTTGTTTATCCTTCTGTCACAATCTTCTCATGACGCATGAAATGCTGTTTCTGATGAAAGTTTGCAGACTGACGTCCCCTGTCTGTATCCCATTGCAGACTTTCTACCACTACTTGGCATCTTGTTCAATGACTATCTTGGTTATGAGCGCCAATCCAGTCAGTCCCTTCATCCAAAATCATTGACATAGTTTGAAAATATTGATGAACTCTCTCTGACCCGACAGGCATTCTACCAATTTACAGCTTTCCAACCTGAAAACAAATGTTAATTATTCACTGCTTTCTATTCAATGATAGTTTCAGAGGGATCCCGTGTTCATTTGAAGTAGCCTCAAATGGTTGCATGACCTCATCCTGTACTGTGTAATGTCCTCAAGGGGCTGAATGATTTATCTTATTTTATGTGGGTCTGGAGAAGGGCAGAATGGCCTTCTGCTGTCTCAATGTACTGATCCTGACTAGCTGAATGGATCTTCCTCTCCCTCTGTAACAGCTTTGCTGGGTTGAGTGAGAGAGGAACACATGAGTTAGGAGCAGCCGGTGGCAATTCAGCCCTTCGAGCCTGCTGCACCATTCTGAATGCTTATCGTTTATGTGAGTGTGGCTGAACATTCCTTTCCTGTCTGTTTTATTGTTCATCAAAATCATCTGGAACCGAATCTTGTATGTTTTCAGTAACCCAGTCCTCACTGCACATTAAGAATGAGAACACCATGGATTGCACAACCATAAACAGAAAGGGCCATCTTTATCTCAGTCTGAAGTGGGAATCTAGATTAGAGTGGTGCTGGAAAAGCGCAGCAGATCTGGCAGTATCCAAGGAGCAGTAAAATCGACGTTTCTGGCAAAAGCCCTTCATCAGAAATATAGCTGTATTCATGAAGGTCTTTTGCCCGAAACGTCGATTTTACTGGTCCTCGGATGCTGCCTGAACTGCTGTGCTTTTCCAGCACCACTCTAAACTAGACAAAATAATTGCACTTGATATGTTTAACTTGTTCACTGCACAGATACTGTCTGACGGGAAGATAATGCACCGTGCTCA
>NW_025134669.1:0-1174 GCF_004010195.1 Chiloscyllium plagiosum
AGTCCCATAATGTCCAGGGATGTGCAGGTTGGGGTGGATTGGCCATGCTAAATTGTCCCATAGTGTCCAGGGTTGTGCAGGTTAGGGTGGGATTGGCCATGCTAAATTGTCCCATAGTGCCCAGGGATGTGCAGGGTTAGGATGGATTGGCCATGGGCCCAGGGATGTGCAGGGTTAGGATGGATTGGCCATGGGAACTTGTCCCAAAGTGCCCAGGGATGTGTAGGTTAGGGTGGATTGGCCATGGGAAATTGTCACATAGTGCCCAGGAATGTGCAGGTTAAGGTGGATTGGATATGGGAAATTGTCCCAAAGTGCCCATGGATGTGTGGATTAGGGTGGATTGGACATGCTAAATTGTCCCATAGTTGAAACTTTATTGCTGGAACAGCACAGCAGGTCAGGCAGCATCTAGGGAACAGAAGATTCGACGTTTCGGGCACATGCCCTTCTTCAGGAAGAAGAAGGGCATGCCCTTCCTGAATTGGCCAGGAATGTGCAGGTTAAGGTGGATTGGATATGGGAAATTGTCCCAAAGTGCCCAGGGATGTGCAGGTTGGGGTGGATTGGCTATGCTAAATTGTCCCATAGTGCCCAGGGATGTGCAGGGTTAGGATGGATTGGCCACGCTAAATTTTCCCATAGTGCCCAGGGATGTGCAGGTTAGGGCGGATTGGCCATGGGAAATTGTCCCAAAGTGCCCAGGGATGTGTAGGTTAGGGCGGATTGGCCATGGGAAATTGTCACATAGTGCCCAGGAATGTGCAGGTTAGGGTGGATTGACATTGCTAAATTATCCCATAGTGCCCAGGGATGTGCAGGTTAGGGTGGATTGGCCATGCTAAATTATCCCATAGTGCCCAGGGATGTGCAGGTTAGGATGGATTGGCCATGTTAAATTGCCCCATAGTGTCTAGGGATGTGCAGGTTAGGGTGGATTGGCCATGGGAAATTATCCCATAGTGTCCAGGGATATACAGGTTAGGGTGGATTGGCCATGGGAAATTGTCCCATAGTGTCCAGGGAAGTGCAGGTTCGGGTGGATTGGCCATGCTAAATTGTCCCATAGTGTCCAGGGATGTGCAGGTTAGGATGGATTGGCCATGTTAAATTGTCCCATCGTGCCCAGGGATGTGCAGGGTAGGGTGAATTGGCCATGCTAAATTGTCCCATA
>NW_025134670.1:0-1174 GCF_004010195.1 Chiloscyllium plagiosum
CTCTCACCCTAAACTGATGCCCACTTGTTCTGAACTTTCCCTCCCCAAGGAAAAGACTTTGTCTGTCTATCTACCCTATCCATGCCCCTCATGATTTTGTAAATCTCTATAATGTTACCCTCAGTTGCCGTCATTCCAGGGAAAACAGCCTGTTCAACCTCTCTCTATAGCTCAAATCCTCCAGCCCTGGCAACACCCTTGTAAATCTTTTCTGAACCCTTTTAAGTTTCACAACATCCTTCCGATAGGAAGATCAGAATTGCATGCAATATTCCAAAAGTGGCCTAACCAATATCCTGTACAGCCGCAACATGACCTCCCAATTCCTGTACTCAATATCTGACCAATAAAGGAAAGCATACCAAACGCCTTCTTCACTATCCTATCCGCCTGCGACTCTACTTTCAAGGAACTATGAATCCACATTCCAAGGTCTCTATGTTCAGCAACACTCCCTAGGACTTTACCATTAAGTGTATAAGTCCTGCTAAAATTTGCGTTCCCAAAATGCAGCACTTCACATTTATCTAAATTAATCTCCACCTGCCACTCCTCAGCCCACTGGCCCATCTGATCAAGATCCCATTGTACTCTGAGGTAACCTTCATCACTGTCCACTACACCTCAATTTTGGTGTCATCTGCAAACTTACTAATTATACCTGGTATGTTCACATCCAAATCATTTATGTAAATGATGAAAAGCAGTGGACCCAGCACCAATCCTTATGGCACTCCACTGGTCACAGGCCTCTAGTCTGAAAAGCAAAACTCCACCACCACCCTCTGTCTTCTACCTTTAAGCTAGTTCTTTATCCAAATGGCTAGTGGTATAGAGTCATAGCGATGTACAGCACAGAAACAGACCCTTCGGTCCAACTTGTCCATGCCAACCAGATATCCTAAATTAATCTAGTCCCCTTTGCCAACACCTGGCCTGTATCCCTCTAACCCTTCCTATTCATATACCCGTCCAGATTCTTTAATGTTGCCATTGTTCCCGCCTCCACTAATTCCTCCATACACACACCACCCTCAGGGAGAAAGCGAGGACTGCAGATGCTGGATATCAGAGCTGAAAATGTGTTGCTGGAAAAGTCGATGTTTTGGGCATGAGCCCTTCTTCAGGAATGAGGAAAATGTGCCAAGTACGCTAAGATAAAAGGTAGGGAGGA
>NW_025134671.1:0-1174 GCF_004010195.1 Chiloscyllium plagiosum
GCAGATTTTCGGGCTGCAAGATCAAATGTACAAATCAGAAGCTATGCCGATGGGGGAGGGGAAGAATTAGTGGAGGTGCCTGATCTGAAGGATGGAATGCAGTTCCTGTTTAGATGGTCGTCAAAAGGGATTTGGTATTTGGGAATTTTTATTACCCCTGCCTTCCACCAGCTGTATAAAGTTAACTATGTACAATGACTCGAGAGGATAAAGCAGGATTTGCAGCGGTGGGACGGATTACCGTTATCATGGTTAGGCCGAATAGCTCTGATTAAAATGAATGTTCTTCCTCGCCTGTTGTACCCCATGAGAATGCTCCTGTTGTTGCTACCCAGATGAGTATTACTGAGGCTCAATGGTTGGCTAGGTTCTTTTATTTGGTGTCGCAGCCGCCCCCTAATTAAGTTTACCAAATTGCAGCTCTCACAGGGTGAGGAGGAGTGGACCTTTTGGACTTGAAGAGATATCAAATAAGCGCTTTCTTCGCATATGTGTGTGACTGGGCACGAGGGGACTTGGGTAGATTTTGCTTGACGTTGAAGCATTGCAGTCGAGATGTCCCCTAGTTAATCTATTACTCATTGATCAAGATGAAATCCGAGACTGAGCAGTGTAAGAGTACAATCATTTTAAATACAGTGAAAGCCTGTAGGATAATGAGGCAAGACAAGGGCAATTGGCTGAAGACCTCACTGATTACCCCACTGGTGGCAGCCCAAGGATTTAAACCTGGGGCAATGGACTCTGGCTTTTAGTCATGGGAGAATAAAGGAATCTTCTGTCTGGGAGATTTATTCCAGGGTTAGGTCTTGATGTCATTTAGCCAGCTAAGTCAGAAATATGCATTGTCTAATAGGGACCTTTTCCGGTACTTTCAGCCAACGGATTATATACAGAGGAATACCACGCTCCTGGCTCAGCATTACAGGTCAAATGTGGAATAAAGAGTACTCTGGTGTTCAGGTGCTCTTTCAGTTAGTACGTTGTATCATTTACAGAAAGGACGTACCTTAGGGGATGTGGAGGGACACTCTAGGATGTGGAATCGGGAGCTAGGATAGGATATTTCATTAGAAGTATGGCAAGATATATGGGAAAATGTAAGGAAAATTTCAATATGTAACAAAGCACAGGGCATACAATTGAAGATTTTACATAGGGCTTATGTGGTGCC
>NW_025134672.1:0-1174 GCF_004010195.1 Chiloscyllium plagiosum
AGGGGAAAGTGAGGAATGCAGATATTGGGTAATCTGATGGAGAAAGTGAGGAATGCAGATACTGGGAATGTGATGGAGAAAGTGAGGAATGCAGATACTGGGGAATGTGATGGGGAAAGAGAGGAATGCAGATACTGGGGAACATGATGGAGAAAGTGAGGACCGCAGGTACCGGGGAATGTGATGGGGAATGTGAGGAATGCAGGTATTGGGGAATGTGATGAAGAAAGTGAGAACTGCAGGTAGTGGGGAATGTGATTGAGAAAGTGAGGAACGCAGTTACTGGGAACGTAATAGAGAAAGTCAGAAATGCAGATACTGGGAAAGTGATGGCGAAAGCGAGGAATGCAGACACCGAGGAACGTATGGAGACAGTGAGGAATGAAGACACTGGGAAAATGATGGAGAAAGTGAGGAATGCAGATACTGGGAATGTGATGGAGAAAGTGAGGAATGCAGATAATGGGAACGTGACGGAGAAAGTGAGGAATGCAGATAATGGGAACGTGACGGAGAAAGTGAGGAATGAAGACACTGGGAAAATGATGGAGAAAGTGAGGAATGCAGATACTGGGGAATGTGATGGAGAAAGTGAGGAATGCAGATAATGGGAACGTGACGGAGAAAGTGAGGAATGCAGATACTGGGGAATGTGATGGAGAAAGTGAGGAATGCAGATTTTGGGAACGTGGTAGAGAAAGTGAGGAATGCAGACACTGGTGAAAGTGTTGGAGACAGTAAGGAATGCAGATATTGGGGAAAGCGATGCAGAATGTGAGGAATGCAGATAATGGGAACGTGATAGAGAAAGTGAGGAATGCAGATACGGGGAAAGTGATGGAGAATGTGAGGAACGCAGATACTGGGAACGTGATGGAGAAAGTGAGAAATGCAGATTCTGGGGAATGTGATGGAGAAAGTGAGGAATGCAGATATTGTGGAACGTGATGGAGAAGTGAGGAATACAGATACTGGGAAAGCGATGGAGAATGTGAGGAATGCACATACGGGGAACGTGATTGAGAAAGTGAGGACTGCAGGTACTGGGGAATGTGATGGGGAATGTGAGGAATGCAGGTATTGGGAAATATGATGGAGAAAGTGAGGAATGCAGGTACTGGGGAATGCGATGGACAAAGTGAGGAATGCAGATACTGGGAATGTGATGGAGAAA
>NW_025134673.1:0-1174 GCF_004010195.1 Chiloscyllium plagiosum
ATCTTCCGAAACCCACCCTACTCATCCCCCACCAACACATCACCCCGCCCCACCCCAGCCCGAGGACCGATCGGGGGGAGGGACAGGTCAGAGTTCAAGGGGTCACCTTCGCTTGCAGGTCACACGAGCCGGGGAATGCCACGCGATAGGCTGGAATCCGATGGCCCCACCAGAGCTGCCGGGAGACGCACCAATCACTGGAAGGCAAGAGATCCGGTGGGAGGGCAAAGGGAAAAACAAAACAAAAACCCGATTCGTTCACTGCACCCACCCCCTGGCTGAGTTGACTGTCCCTAACCACCCCAAGGGTCGGGTCGGGTCGGGTCAGGGTGGGTTGGCGTGTTAAATGTGGAGTTCGGGTCTGGGGACGGGACAGGTAGCTCTCGGGAGGGTCGGTGCGTACCCGATGGGCTGAATGGCCAGCAGAGATTCCGCTCTGCGATAAACCCGATATTCTATAAACCCGATTGATAGAATTTCAGGCCGAAAGCATTTAAATTTCACTGGGGGGGGGAGAGATGGCATGTCCGGCCCCACCCCTAAAGGCCCTCGGTGAAGTGGCCTGAACAACTCTCGTTCCCTGGAGGACGGTGACACGTTTTTAAATGTCTTTGAAATGAAGAATCCACGATTTCAGCGCGATGGTCCCCCGCACCGGACACCCGCAACCACCCCCCACGACCCACTCCCAACCGCCAACACTGACCTGATGTTGGAGAGCCAGCCTTGCCAGGTTTTCTGGAGGGAGCTGGGGACGAATCTCAGCTTCTCCTGTTCGAGGGCCTGGGGTGGGGGGAGCGCACAGGACACAGCGATGAAACACAGAAAGGGAGCCACTGGGGCAACGCACCTGACCGACCAACCAACCAACCACTCGGTCTCCCCAAAGTTGGACTGATCCCCAATCCCACACCCCCCTCTGGGACTGGGAGGGACAGTGGGTCAGACACCGTCCTTTCCCTCCCTCCCTCCCTCTGGGACTGGGAGGGACAGTGGGTCAGACACTGTCCTTTCTCCCCCTCCCTCTGGGACTGGGTGGGACAGTGGGTCAGACACTGTCCTTTCTCCCCCTCCCTCTGGGACTGGGTGGGACAGTGGGTCAGACACTGTCCTTCCCCCCCTCCCTCTGGGACTGGATAGGACAGTGAGTCAGACACTGTCCTTTCCCCCCTCC
>NW_025134674.1:0-1174 GCF_004010195.1 Chiloscyllium plagiosum
GAAATGGGGGATTGAGACAAGGTTTTAGAAAAATAAATTCAGTTGGTGGTGGAAACATGGAAGCCCAGTCTTCAGCTTTGCGATCTTTCAGTACTCGTTGTGTACCAAGTGGAAGAAAATGTTTGAATCATGTGCAAATGGAGAGAGGCCGAAACCAGGGGAAGCAACAAACAGCAACATCCCTGGAGCAGTGAGAAAGACTGAGAAGAACACATTCTTGAAATTCCTTGCTCCTTGGAATTCCTGGAGCAATACGTACAGTTCGGGTCACCACATTGCCAGAAGGTTGTGCATGCTATGGAGAGCATACAGAAAGTTGTAACAGCTTATTGCCCAGTACGAGGGATTTTATCTATGAAGGAAGGTTGGATAGACTTGGTTTGTTTCGACAGAAATGCAACAGGTTGAGGGTTGGCCTCAAAAAAATTTATAAGTTTGTGAATGTCATGGATAGGAGCCTTTTTTTCCGCAGGTTGGAGGGGTCAATAACTGGGGACACAGATTCAAGGTGCAGGAAGAGCGGGGAATGTTTAAAAGAGATGTGCAAAGCAAGATTTCAGACAAAGAGTGGTGAATGCCTGGAACATACTGAGAGAGGAAGTGGTGGAAGCAGGCTAAGGAGCAGCATTCAAGAAACACCAAGACTAATACATGAGTAGGAAGGGAATAGACGGATATGGATCCTGTAAGTGTCGATATTTTTAGTATGGAAGGGTAATTGATAATGTTGGATCCCACGGGATTCGGGACAAGCTTGCCAATTGCAAACAAAATTGGCATGTTCATTGTTGTACAAACAAGGACAGGAAGTTACACAA
Organism: Chiloscyllium plagiosum; assembly: GCF_004010195.1. NCBI lineage: Eukaryota > Metazoa > Chordata > Chondrichthyes > Orectolobiformes > Hemiscylliidae > Chiloscyllium > Chiloscyllium plagiosum. Next base: position 819 of record NW_025134674.1, read on the forward strand.
TTAATGATAGGGTACTGAGGGACCTAAGGGCGGAGTGTGGGCTAGTGGCGCAATGGATAACGCGTCTGACTACGGATCAGAAGGTTGTAGGTTCGACTCCTACCTAGCTCGAGTGCGCTTCAAAACCTCAAAGATGCCTCTTTCGCACACTTTTATAAATTAACCTCAATGAAAACATTTCTATAGGTGTCTGTTAGCATTTGTTCTGATTATGGATTTCATCACCTCTCCTGCCACTGGTATTCGACGAGATGGTCTTCATTTGCTCGAACACAGCGTGCTGGATAGGACTCATGATCAGACAACAGGATTCGGAACACAATGTCAGACGGACAAATGAAAACACACGTTTTCAT
>NW_025134675.1:0-1174 GCF_004010195.1 Chiloscyllium plagiosum
TTATACCAGACTTACTTGCCAATCTGTTTCCTTTCGTTTCTGACAAACTTAGGTTTCCACCTAATTCACAGTGTGAGGTGTCAACATTTTCACAGCTGCAACTCATCATAAAGTACCAGTTAGATCATTTTTAATATGTGTATGATCACCAAGTTAATATTTGGCACTTCGTATCAACATCGAGAGTTTTGGCTGTGAGGGCAGGAGCTGGTGGGGGTTGGGGATTAAAGAGGTCAAATAAAGACTTTCTGCACTGGGACAGAGGGAAAACATACCAAATGCAAGGATTCAAGTGTAACTTCCTGATCTTAGAAAAAGAAGCTCAAGCTCTACACATACTATTGCTAATTTAACCCTTACAAGCACAATTTGTAACTCAATGTTTGATTCAGAATCCGAATATAGTAATTTCTCATTTTTCAAATTCACTGAAGGTTCATGTCATATTAGTCAGTATTGGTTTAATTGTTGAAAATAATTATTTTTTCCTTTTCCTTTCCTGCTCCTTCATCCATTCGGGGTTTACTGCAAGTTCTGACCATAATAAACCCAGAAGTAATTACAGGTCTCTGACCCAGAGCAGTGTAATGACCTCAGTATTTCGGCTGCGATTAATTGATGATATCAGTGAAACGGTGTGGATGTGATGCTGCCTGTATTGAATTCACCATGAAAGCACTTTATAAGTTTGATTCAAACAAATAACTATTACTAGGGAATGTGCCTGACTCCGTGGATACACATGGCCTCTGGTCAACTTAAGTTATAAAAAGTGCGAAGCATTCAATGGCGTCATTGTATGGGAGATAGACAAGGCGAGGAGACCAGGAGCTGGTCCCAATCCATAGCCATATTTCATCAAATGTCACCAAAGTCTGGAGACCATGGCAATGATTTTGGAGGGAGTGTGGAATGGTGGGTGGGGGAGTGAGGATGAACAGGAAAGAGAAAAAAGAGAAGCGATGAGGTGGGGTGAAGGAGTGGAACTCAAATCTTCAGTATTTTCACTATAGCTCCAACGGCCAGAAACAGAACCTCAATATTGATCAGCAAGTAATTTCCCGTCTCAGCATTTAGGGTGGTGGTACTACTGTTTAAGACAACTCTATCACTAATATTAAATTCCTTGGGAGGCAGACTAGCAACCTCTTTAATGTAGCTGCTGTTGTCTGAA
>NW_025134676.1:0-1174 GCF_004010195.1 Chiloscyllium plagiosum
TAGAACATTACAGCGCAGTACATGCCCTTCGGCTGCTGATGTTACGCTGACCTGTGGAACAATCTGAAGCCTATCTATCCTGCACTATTCCATTTTTATCCACATGTTTATCAAATGACCATTTAATGCTCTTAAAGTTGGCGAGTCTACTAATGTTGCAGGCAGAGCGTTCCATGCCCTTACTACTGTCTGAGTAATGAAACTACCCCTGACATCTGTCCTATATATATCACCCTTCAATTTAAAGCTAAGTCCCCTCATGCTAGCCATCTCCATCTGAGGAAAAGGGTTCTCACTGTCCACCCTATCTAACCCTCTAATCATCTTGTATGTTTCTGTGAAGTCACCTCTCAACTTTCTTCTCTCTAACAAAAACAGCCTCAGGTCCCTCAGCCTTCCCTCATAAGACCTTCCCTCCAAACCAAGCAACATCCTGGGAAATCTCCTCTGCACCCTTTCCAATGATTCCACATCCTTCCAATAATATGGCGACCAGAACTGTACACAATACGCCAAGTGCGGCCGCACCAGTGTTTTGTACAGCTACAACATGACCTAATAGCTCCAAAGCTCAATCCCTCTACTAATAGAAGCTAACACACTGTACACCTTCTTAACAACCCTATCAGCCTGGGTTGCAACTTTTTGGGATCTATGTGCATAGACACGGTAGCATGGTGGCACAATGGTTAGCACTGCTGTCTCACAGCGCCAGTGACCTGGGTTCAATTCCCACCTCAGGCGATTGACTGTGTGGAGTTTGCAAATTCTCCCCGTGTCTGCGTGGGTTTCCTCCCACAGTCCAAAAATGTGCAGGTTAGGTGAATTGGCCTCGCTAATTTACCTGTAGTGTTGGGTGAATACAGGAGAATGGGTCTGGGTGGGTTGAGCTTCGGTGGGTCGGTGTGGACTTGTTGGGCTGAAGGGCCTGTTTCCACACTGTAAGTACTCTAATACACTGAGATCTCTCTGCTCACCACACTACCAAGAATCTTGCCATTAACCCAGCGCACTCTATTCCTGTTCCTCCTTCCAAAGTGAATCACCTTACACTTTTCCGCATTAAACTCTATTTTCCACCTCTCAGCCCAGCTCTGCAGCTCACCTATGTCCCTCTGTAACATTCAGCATCTTTCCACATTACCCACAACTCCACTGACCTTCGTCTCATCCG
>NW_025134677.1:0-1174 GCF_004010195.1 Chiloscyllium plagiosum
CCCGAAGGAAACTCACGCAGACACGGGGAGAACATTCAAACTCCACACATGTCAGTCGCCTGAGGCGGGAATTGAACGCGGGTCTCCGGCGCTGTGAGGCCGCAGTGCTAACCACTGACCCACCGTGCCGCCCCTACAGTCTTGACTATCCACAGGCCACAGGATTATTAACACACATTGTTGACCATCCAAAGGCCACATTATTATTCGCACACAGTATTGACCATCCTTAGGCCAAGGGTTATTCACACACAGTATTGACGATTCTCCGGCTACTGGATTATTCACACATAGTATTGACCATCCTCAAACTGTGGGATTAGTCACACAGAGTATTCTACATCCTGAGGCCACAGGATAATTCACTCACTGTGTTGACCAGCCTCAGGCCACAGGATTATTCACACACAGTATTGACCATTCACAGTGCAAAGGATTATTCAAACACAGTATTGAACATCCTCAATACACAGGATATTCACAAACAGTATTGACCATTTTAGGCCACGGGATTATTCACACAATTTATTGAAAACTCTCAGGCAATAGGATTAATCATACATAGTATTGACCATCCGCAGGCCTAGGGTTATTCACACACAGTATTGATGATTCACAAGCCAGAGGATTAATCACACCTATTATACACACGGCATTGAACATTATTAGGCCACAGGATTATTCACACAGTGTATTGACCAGCCTGCAGCCACTGGATTTTTGAACACACTAGCTTGACCATTTACAGGTCACAGGGTTATTCACGCAAAGTATTGACTATCTTCAGGTCACAAGATTATTCACACACAGTAATGACCACCCTTGGGCCACAGGATTATTCACTGACAGTGCTCACTATCCGAAAGCCAGAGGATTATTCCTATACTGTACTGACCATTTACAGGCCAGAGACTGATTCACAAACAGTATTGACTATCCTCAGGCGACAGGATTATTCACACACTACAGTATTGACCATAATCAGGCTACAGGATTATTCACATCCTATATTGAGCAGCCGACAGCCAGTGATTTTTTAACACACTATCTTGACCATTTACAGGTCACAGGATTATTCACACAAGGCATTAATCATGCTTAGGACACAGGATTGTTCACACACAGTATTGACCACCCTCAAGCCACAGGATTATTCACAGATAGTACTCACTAT
>NW_025134678.1:0-1174 GCF_004010195.1 Chiloscyllium plagiosum
GATTATGTGTTCAAGTATTATCTTGGACATCTCGCTTGCAGTGGTAGTGGCTAAAGGGTACACCTCCACCCATCTAGATAGGTGATCAACCATTACCAGCATATACCTCAGACATCCCACTCGGTGTAATTTGGTATAATCTTCCTGACTGCTCTGAAATGGTCAGAGCCGAGTTTCTCTCCCTCCTGGGACTTGTTTTCTCAATACCTTCTTGTTGATTTTCTTGCATGTAATACACCCCTCACATATCTGTTTGGCTATCGTATAGATCCCTTTGCATCCATATTTCCTTAAAATCAAATCACACATTGCTTGCACTCCCCAGTGACTCCCCTGGTGTAAGACAGCTATAATTTCTCGCATCATCATCTTATTTAGCATCTCCCGGCCATCGGGTAGCATCCAGCACCCCTCTACTCTCTGCATAGCTCCCAGTTCTTCTAACTCTCTCTTTTCCTTAGCGCTAAATATCGGTCTCCCACCAGGTTCCTGCACCATTGGTACCAAAATATATATTGTAACGGGCTGAGGGTTCAAAGCTGCTTCCTTAGTGACTTCATCCGCCAATCTATTTCTCTTTACTTCGGGATCATTTCCCTGCTGATGTCCATTTATGTGGACTATTGCTATTTCCATTGGCAACAAAGGGATTCTAATACTTGCTTTACCAATGCTTCATAAGCCAGTTCTTTACCCCTACTGTTTATCAGTCCCCTCTCCTGCTATATCTTCCCAAATGCGTGTGCCACCCCGAAGGCATAGTTAGAATCTTAGAATTGGGTAGTCTCCTAGCCTCCATGCTATTCCATCCACTAAGGCATATCCATTATGTCTTTTACCTTCAATCGCTCTGGAGGAACCATCAATGAACATCCTTGCCCCTACATGAAGAGGTATGTCTCGAGGTCCATTCTTACTTTAGTCTGATATTCTATAATGTCGAGGCAGTCATGTTCTGGGTCTGAGGGAGCATCATCCTCCCCTCTCCAGAGTAAGGTAGCTGGATTCAGACAAGTGTGTGTGATCAATGTAAGGTCATCACTCTCTATTAGAATTGCTTCGTATTTTAGAAATCTAGAGTCCGTAAGCCACCTCCCTGCCTTCTGGTTCAATATAGTCCGTACTTGATGCGGGGTGCTTACTTCGAATGTGAGTTTTTGACTTTATTCCACTA
>NW_025134679.1:0-1174 GCF_004010195.1 Chiloscyllium plagiosum
GTTTCCAGCATCTGCAGTCATTATTTTTACCTGTTTTTACCTACAGGGAGAAACTCCAAACTCCACACAGACAGCTGCCTGAGGTGGAAATTGAACCCTCGTCTCTAACGCTGTGAGGCAGCAGTGCTAACCATTGTGCCACCGTGCCGCAAGGGCTTATGCCAAAAACATTGATTCTCCTGCTCCTCGGATGCTGCCTGACCTGCTGTGCTTTTCCAACACCACGCGCTTAACACAGGTCAGTTCAGGTTGGAGAGGTCAATCTACAATGGACCCTGCGAGTGAAGATCACACTGTTCTACACTGAACTCTGCGAGTGAAGATCACACTGTTCTACACTGAAATCTGTGGGTGAGGGTCACAATGTTTTACACTGAACTCTGTGAGTGAGAGTCACATTGTTCTACACTGAACTCTGTGGGTGAGAGTCACATTGTTTTACACTGAACTCTGTGGGTGAGAGTCACATTATTCTCCACTGAACTCTGGGGGTGAGGGTCACACTGTTCTACACTGAACTCTGTGGGTGAGGATCACACTGTTCTACACTGAACTCTGTGGGTGAGGATCACATTGTTCTCCACTGAACTCTGTGGGTGAGGGTCACACTGTTCAACACTGAACTCTGTGGGTGAGGGTCACACTGTTCTACACTGAACTCTGTGGGTGAGGGTCACATTGTTCTACACTGAACTCTGTGGGTGAGGGTCATACTGTTCTACACTGAACTCTGTGGGTGAGGGTCACACTGTTCTACACTGAACTCTGTGGGTGAGAATCACATTGTTCTACACTGAACTCTGTGGGTGAGGATCACATTGTTTTACACTGAACTCTGTGGGTGAGGATCACACTGTTCAACACTGAACTCTGTGAGTGAGGGTCACATTGTTCTACACTGAACTCTGTGGGTGAGAATCACATTTGTTCTACACGAACTCTGTGGGTGAGGGTCACACTGTTCTACACTGAACTCTGTGAGTGAGGATCACATTGTTCTCCACTGAACTCTGTGGGTGAGGGTCACACTGTTCTACACTGAACTCTGTGAGTGAGGATCACATTGTTCTCCACTAAACTCTGTGGATGAGGATCACACTGTTCAACACTGAACTCTGTGGGTGAGAATCACACTGTTCTACTCTGAACTCTGTGGGTGAGGATCACATTGTTC
>NW_025134680.1:0-1174 GCF_004010195.1 Chiloscyllium plagiosum
CTCCGAATTTTGGATACCTCCACCTGAAAGTTACTATCTTTCACAACACTGGGATCCTGCTGAGAGTGAGCAGGTCTGATTTTGGGAAGCAAAAATAAAAGTATCAATTCAGGGTGAACCTGCAATGCAGCTTCTTGAGAAGGACCAGACACAAAATGGTTAACGACCCCGAGAAGGTGGGAGCAAAATGAGACATCAAGGCATTAACACCAACACACTTCAGTCAAACTCTTCTGCTCCCAGTCAGGGCAAAACATGCTCTAAACGTCCAACCTTCACAACTACACTTCTGCTTCCATTGAAGACAATTAGAGTCACACAGCGCAGAAACAGACCCTTTGGCCCAACCTGCCCAAGGTCACCCCAGGCTGGAATCGAACCTGGGACCCTGGTGCTGTGAGGTAGCAGTGCTAACCACAGCCATCGTGCCGCCCTAGGCTGTCAAAAATGCATGAGGACCTTGCAGAATCTGATTGGTTGTTACTATGTCATCATGCTCAATTTCTGACTCTAAACAATGTACATAAGTTCTATCCAAACTCTGAAAGTCGGCAGATTATTTTGGCACTCTCGGAGTACTTATCGGTGGCCCAGAGGTTAGCACTGCTGCCTCGCAGCACCAGCGTCCCAGGTTCGATTCCAGCCTTGGGGGGCTGGCTGTGTGGAGTTTGCACATTCTCCCCATGTCTGCGTGGGTTTCCTCCCACAATCCAAAGATGTGCAGATGTGGTGAATTGGCCATGCTAAACTGCCCAGAATGTTAGGTGCATTAGTCAGAGGGAGATGGGTCTGGGTGGGCTACTCTTCAGAGGATCGGTGTGGACTGTTTGGGCCAAAGGGCCAGTTTCCACATTGTTGGGAATCTAATCTAATCTCATCCTTCTGGGCTGATCAGAGTCTACCGTCCAGGCCATATCAAAGAATAAACTATTGCTTGTATGATTGACAAAGTCACATCCAGGTGTGTTTATTGACCAATCCCAGAAATCCGAAGATCCAGACAGCAGTCCAGATCAGAACAACCGGATAGGAAATGGTTAATGTCCCCAGGATGTGGGGAGCAAAATAAGACACCAAGGCGTTAACAACAACACCAGGGAAAAACTGAACATTCAGATGTGACAAACATTCGTAGCAAGCCAGAATCACCGATGTACAGCACAGAAACAGTCCC
>NW_025134681.1:0-1174 GCF_004010195.1 Chiloscyllium plagiosum
TTAGTCTATTCAAAAAGCAACTGTCATTCGTTTTTTGAATTAAGGTACCTTGACGCAATTCTATCCAGCAACGCAGAGATTGCAACTTATGTGTTCCATGGTGAAGTTATGCAATTACATTTGAAAAATTAAACATTATTTATATGTCTTTTTTAGTAACAGTACAACCTTAATCACAAGGAAGACAATCACATATAATAAGGTGGGTTGATTTGCAGCAAGGTCATCCAATGATATTTCTTGGGAAAGGGTCCTTAATGACAAAAAGATACAATCAACTGTCATATGGTGGTACGATTGAAGACAGGCTAATCCAAGATATTTTTAAAGAAGGATATCTTATTTGCGTAATTGTCATGCCATGTTTTAGTTCAAGGTTAGTTTAAATGGTCAATTAATGTGTCAGTATTCACCTTATGAAAACTCTATTGTCCTCTTATCTTTTAATTGCTACTTAATTCTGCAAATCAGCAGTATGTTCAGCAGTATGGTTTACAGGCCATTTCATAGTATTCTTTTAAATCGAGAAACCATTTTGTTACAATAAAAATCTACATGCGTTTGTTGCCTAAATTCAAATTTTAGATCCTCACTCCCAGCTCCACCCCGTCCCCACCCCTCTGCCCCCAGCCATTTATCTCTCCATCCCCGACTCTCCCAGTCTCAATCCTGATGAAGGGCTTTTGCGCAAAACATCAATTTTCCCGCTCCTTGTCTTCTTCCCTACGTGATGTGTTCATTTCAGCACCACATCTTTTATTATTATCTCCAGCATCTGCAGTGCCCACTTTCGCCTCTTTATGTTATAGCATTGTTGATTTAAACCTGTTCGTACATTGCTCAGAATTTGTGGTCTTACACTGTTTCCCATGTTCCATTGTTTTATCGTCACAGTCCGCTAAGAACATCTCCCAGCTTTTGCGAGTTCTTCTGGTGCACATACCTCTATATTCTTAGAGAAACAGTGTTGAAGGGCAGCGAGCGAATGGGAGAGGGAGAGAGAAATAGCCATTGTGCAGAGAGAGGGAGAGAAATAAAGAGAAAGAGGGGGAAGTGTAAACTAAAACAGAATGCAAGAGAAGGGAAGAGTGAAATCGAGTGATGGAGGGAATGATAGAGAAACAGACACGGACTTTGCTCGGTGGAGATAGGGATAACGGGGTCGAGAGATGAA
>NW_025134682.1:0-660 GCF_004010195.1 Chiloscyllium plagiosum
ACTATATTCAGGCGGTCTGAGAAACTACGCTCAAGCGGTCTGAGAAATTAAATTTAGGCGCTGTGTGAAACTATATTCAGGTGGTCTGAGAAACTACGCTCAAGCGGTCTGAAAAATTACATTCAGGAAGTCTGAGAAACTACATTCAGGCTGTCTGAGAAACTACATTCAGGCGGCCTGAGAAACTACGCTCAGGCAGTCTGAGAAACTACATTCAGGCAGTGTTAGAAACGATATTCAGGCGGTCTGAGAAACGACGCTCAGGCGGTCTGAGAAACTAAATTTAGAACTACGCTCAGGCGGTCTGAAAAATTACAATCAGGAAGTCTGAGAAACTACATTCAGGCTGTCTGAGAAACTACATTCTGGCGGCCTGAGAAACTACGCTCAGGCAGTCTGAGAAACTACATTCAGGCAGTGTTAGAAACTATATTCAGTCGGTCTGAAAAACTACGCTCAGGCGGTCTGAAAAATTACATTCAGGAAGTCTGAGAAACGACATTCAGGCTGTCTGAGAAACTACATTCAGGCGGTCTGAGAAACTACATTTAGGCAGTATGAGAAACTACGTTAAGGCGTTATGAGAAACTATGTTCAGGCGGTCTGAGAAACTACACTCACGCGGTCTGAGAAACTACATTCAGGCGGACTGAGAAACTA
>NW_025134682.1:737-1174 GCF_004010195.1 Chiloscyllium plagiosum
GTCTGAGAAACTATATTCAGGTGGTCTGAGAAACTACGTTAAGGCGGTCTGAAAAACTACGCACTGGCGGTGTAAGAAACTACGCTCAGGCGTTGTGAGAAACTATGTTCAGACGGTCTGAGAAACTACATTCAGGCGGTCTGAGAAACGACATTCAGGCGGTCTGAGAAACTACGTCCAGTCGGTCTGCGANGGCGGTCTGGAAACTATGTTCAGGTGATCAGAGAAACTACATTCAGGCAGGTTGAGAAACCAAATTCTGGAAGTCTGAGAAACTACATTCAGGCTGTCTGAGAAACTACATTCAGGCAGTCTGAGAAACTACATTCAGGCAGTCTGAGAAACTACATTAAGGTGGTCTGAGAAACGACATTCAGGCGGTCTGAGAAACTACGCTCAGGCGATCTGAGAAACTATGTTAAGGCGGTCTGAGAAAC
>NW_025134683.1:0-1174 GCF_004010195.1 Chiloscyllium plagiosum
TAAAATGGTGCAAGACAAATCTTGATAGTATTAGACATGATTTTTTTAAAAGTTGATTAGTGAGGCTATTTGCAGATAAAGGGGAATTCTGGCAATTGCGAATATTTGAAATGTGAGCTAAAAGAAGCGTTCAGCACAAGCATGTTCCTGTTAGTGTGCAGCTCAATGCTGACTGAATTAGACAACACTGGCTGTCTACTGAGGATCTGGTCAAGGAAAAGGGGGCACATGTCAGGTGTAGCCAGCTGGATAAAGGGAATCCCTTCAGAAGCATCAGGCTGTAGAAGTACACCTTGGGTGGAAATCAAGAATGCAGAAAGACAGGAAATTACTTTGGCAGATAAGGTTAAGCAGAATCCAAAGAGATTCTACAAGTATATTAAGAGCAAAGGAATAGCTAGGGACACAAACAGGTATCCTTAATTATCAACAAAGCCAAAAATGTGTGGAACCACAAGAGCCTAAACAAATATTTCACTTTGGAACTTACTGTGGATAAGCCCGGGGCACTCAGAGAAATAAACAGTGCTTGGCCTGACCACTATTGGAATACTGTGAGCAATTCTGGTCTCAATGCCATCCGAAGAATATTGTGGAACATGAAAAGGTTCAGAAGAAATGAATAAGGATGTTGGGAGAGTTGGAGGGTTTGAGCTACAGGGAAAAAGCTGAATATACTGGGGCCATTTTCACTTGAACATGTGATACTGAGGAGTTATCTTGCAAAGTTTTTTTTAAAATCATGATGGGCATGGATAGGGTCAATAGATAATGTCTTTTCTCCAGTCTGGGTGGAGCCAAAACCGACAGGACATAACTTCAAGGTGAGAGGGAAAGATTTAGAAGGGACCTAAGGGACAGCTGGTTCCTTCAGAGGATGGCGCATGTATGGAATAAGCTGCTACAGGATATGGTGGAGGCCGATAGAAATATATTTAGCAGGCATCTGGATGGATATATAAATAGGAAGATTTTAGAGGGATATTGGCAAAGTTCTGGCAAATGGCATGAGAAACATCATGGAGCAGCTGGACCAAAGGCTCAGTTTCCGCGCTGTATATCTCTATGATGTAATGGCTTGAAGTGAGTCCATCTTATAGATGAGGTAGTGTTGGAAGTTTTAAATCATAGAGGTAGATAGATCCCCAGGATCTGATCAAGTGTATCTCATAAA
>NW_025134684.1:0-1174 GCF_004010195.1 Chiloscyllium plagiosum
TCACTTTGTTCAGCAACACTCCCTAGGACCTTTCTGAACCCTTTCAAGTTTCACAACCTCTTATGGGTGGCACAGTGGTTAGCACTGCTGCCTCGCAGCGCCAGAGACCCGGGTTCAATTCCCGCCTCAGGCGACTGACTGTGTGGAGTTTGCACATTCTCCCCGTGTCTGCGTGGGTTTCCTCCGGGTGCTCCGGTTTCCTCCCACACTCCAAAGATGTGCAGGTCAGGTGAATTGGCCATGCTAAATTGCCCGTAGTGTTAGGTAAAGGGGTAAATGTAGGGGTATGGGTGGGTTACGCTTCGGCGGGTCGGTGTGGACTTGTTGGGCCGAAGGGCCTGTTTCCACACTGTAAGTCATCTAATCATCTAATCAAAGAAACAGACCATTCAGTCCAACTAGTCCACGTTGAATATATTCACAAACTAATCTCGTCCCACCTGCCAGTGTTTGGCCCATATCCCTCCAAACCTTTCCTGTTCATGTAATTAACCAAATGTCTTTTGAAAGTAACATCACTTCCTCTGGACATTCATTCCACACATGAACTACTGTATTTTAAAAAAAAAAGCTGCCTAAAGTCTTTTCAAAACCTTTCTCCTCTCTCCTTTCAAAATTTGCTGCCTAATCCTGAAACCCTCACCCGAGGGAAATGACATCTGCCATTCACCTCATGTATACTTCTCATGATTTTATAAACCTCTATAAGGTCACTTCTCAACCTCCTGTGCTCCAGTGAAGAAATTCCCAGCCTATCCACCGAGATGTTGGAAGATTCATATCCAGTTATGGTCTGTTCAATGCTGGTTCAGGCTCCAAAGACCAAATGGCCAACTCCTGCTCCCAATTCTCACGCTCTGTGTCCAAAGTTAAAAATCAAAAACACAGGGTTATGGTCCAACAGGGTTATTTGGAAGCACTAGCTTTCAGACTGCTGCTCCTTCATCGGGTGGTTGTGAAGAATACGATTGTAAGACACTGAATTTATAGCAAAAGTTTACAGTGGGATGTAACTGAAATTATATATTGAAAAAGACCTGGGTTATTGTTAAGTCTCTCCTCTTTTAGAATAACCATGTTGGTTTCAGATCTTTCATATGTAAATAGCAAAACCTTTTTTAAAAGTTACATTCCCAATTGATATCATGTTGTCCCAGATAACGTATTGAAGGTG
>NW_025134685.1:0-1174 GCF_004010195.1 Chiloscyllium plagiosum
TTGATAAAAAGTTGCAGCATGCTGTTATGCGGAGCGACCTGGGTGTCCTTGTGCATGAATCACAGAAGGTTGCTCCGCAGGTACAACAAATCAATCAGGAAGGCAAATGGAATGTTATCCATCATTGCGAAAGCAATTGGGTTTCAGAGCAGGGAAATTATCTTTCAGCTGTACACGGTGGGGTTCGGCTATCCCTGGAGGACTGTGTGCAGTCTCCTTATTTGAGAAAGGATGTACTGGCACTGGAAGGGGTGCAGAGGAGGTTCACTGGGTTGATTCCGGAGTTGAGAGCGTTGGCTTTTCAGGAGAAACTGAGTAGATTGGGATGATATTCATTGGAATTCAGAAGAATGAGGGGAGACCTAAAAGAAACATATAACATTTTGAAGGTTTCAGATATGACAGAAGTAGAAACGATGTTTCCACTAGCGGATGAAACTTGGACAAGAGGGCGTAGCCTCAAGATTAGAGGGAACAGATTCAGCACTTAATTGATAAGGAACTTTTTCACCCAGAGGATTGTTAATCTTTGGAATTCTTTGCCTAGTGAAGTAATTAACACTACTTCAGTTAATGTTTTTAAAGCTAAGATTGTTTTTAACAACAAAGGAAGGAAGGGATACAGTGAGAGGACGGGTAAGTGGATCTGAGTCCATGGAAAGATCAACCATGAGCTGATTGAATGGTGGAGCGGATTGAAGGGTCAGATGACCTACCCTTGCTCCTCGTTCTGATCTGCTGTGTATGTATGTGTCACATCTTCAGTGATTGCAGGGCAAGATTCCATGGGGCTCTGGGTGGAGGTGTTGAGAGTGAAGGCAGAATGCACCAGTGTTTCCCAGAGGGAATTGTTCCTGTGGAAGGCGGACAAGGGATGGAAGTGGAATATGTGTATGGTGATGGCATTTCACTGGAACTGGTGGAATTAAACATTTTGTTTCAATGTTCACTTGAAGCACCACCGCGCATAAGGCTGCAGACCAAGTTCTGGAAAATGTGGATATATGCTTGATGCCTGACATTGGCGAGATGGGTCAAAAAGCCTCTTTCAGTGCTGTAAAAGTCCCAGTTCTATGAGAAACTAACTGCACCAGCCATATTAACACTGTTGTCACAACAGCAGGTCAGAGTCCGGGATTTGTACAGTAAGGAATACACTTCTTTATTCCCTGAA
>NW_025134686.1:0-1174 GCF_004010195.1 Chiloscyllium plagiosum
TAGGTGGAAAGGAAGATAGGCAGGTAGGACATGTCAAGGGGACAGTGCTGAGCTGGAAGCTTGGAACTGGGATGAGTTGGGGGAAGGGGAAATGAGGAAACTGGTGATGTCCACATTGATGCCCTGGGGTTGAAGTGTTCCAAGGTGGAAGATGAGGCGTTCTTCCTCCAGGCGTCGGGCGGTGAGGGAACGGCGGTGAAGGAGGCCCAGGACCTCCATGTCCTCGGCTGAGTGGGAGGAGGGGTTGAAATGTTGGGCGACAGGGTTGTGGGCTTGATTGGTGCGGGTGGCACAGAGATGTTCCCTAAAGCGCTCTGCTAGGAGGTGTCCACTCTCCCCAATTTCGGGGGCAATGGATACAATAAATGATATTGGTGGATGTGCAGGTAAAACTTTGATGGATGTGGAAGGCTCCTTTGGGGCCTTGGATGGAGGTGAGGGAGGAGGTGTGGGCGCAGGTTTTACAGTTCCTGCGGTGGCAGGGAAGGTGCTAGGCAGGGAGGGAGCGTGGACCTGACCAGGTAGTCACGGAGGGAACGGTCTTTGCGGAAGGCGGAGAGGGTGGGGAGGGAAATATATCCCTAGTGGTGGGATCTGTTTGGAGGTGGCAGAAATGTTGGCGGATGACTTGGTTTATGCGAAGATTGGTGGGGTGGAAGGTGAGCACCAGGGGCGTTCTGTCCTTGTTACGGTTGGAGGGATGGGTCTGAGGGTGGAGGGGCGGGATGTGGACGAGATGCATTGGAGGGTATCTTTAACCATAGCTAATCCACCAATCTTTGGACTGTGGGAGGAAACCCATGCAAATTCCCAAGAACGTACAAACTCCACACAGACAGTTGCCCAAGGCTGGAATCGATCCTGGGTCTCTGGTGTTGTGAGGCAGCAATGCTAACCACTGAGCCACCATGCCATCTCCATGATGGTGCACTCATGAGGAAAAATGCTGGAGATCTGAAGCGCTTGGTCAAGGCAGTCAGGTCCACCACTCTAGAGGAAGTGAGCACTGCAGGTGCTGGAGATCAGAGTTGAGAGTGTGTTGCTGGAGAAACAGGTCAGGCAGCATCCGAGGGGCAGGAGAATCGATGTGTCGGGCATAAGAATGAGGCTTGTGGGCCTGGGGCGCTGAGAGATTAATGGGAGAGGGATGGGGTTGGGGGGAAGGTAGCTGGGA
>NW_025134687.1:0-1174 GCF_004010195.1 Chiloscyllium plagiosum
TCACTGACTGAGGTTCAATCGCTGTCACTGACTCATTGTCAATCCCTGTCATTGTCTGAGGGTCAATCCTTGTCACTGACTGAGGTTCAATCCCTGTCACTGACTGATTGTCAATCTCTGTCATTGTCTGAGGGTCAATCCTTGTCACTGACTGATTATCAATCCCTGTCACTGACTGAGGTTCAATTGCTGTCACTGACTGAGACACAATGCCTGTCACTGACTGAGATTCAATCCCTGTCACTGACTGTGATTCAATCCCTGTCACTGACTGATTGTCAATTCCTGACACTGTGTGAAGGTCAAACCCTGTCACTGACTGAGATTCAATACCTGTCACTGACTGAGATTCAATGCCTGTCACTGACTGATTGTCAATCCCTGTCACTGATTGAGGTTCAATCCCTGTATCTGACTGGGATTCCATCCCTGTCACTGACTGAGATTCAATCCCTGTCACTGACTGAGATTCAATCCCTGTCACTGTCTGTGGGTCAATCACTGTCCCTGACAAAATCTCGATCCCGGTCACTGACTGAGATTCAATGCCTGTCACTGACTGAGGGTCAATCCCTGTCACTGACTGAGATTCAATCCCAGTCACTGACTGAGATGCAATCCTTGTCACTGACTGAGATTCAATCTCTGTCACTGCCTGTGGTTCAATTCCTGTCACTGACTGAGATTCAATTCCTGTCACTGACTGAGGTTCAATCCCAGTCACTGACTGAGATGCAATCCCTGTCACTGACTGAGATTCAATCCCTGACACTGAATGAGATTCAATCCCTGTCACTGACTGAGATTAAATCCCTGATACTGAATGAGATTCTATCTCTGCTACTGACTCAGATTCAATCCCTGTCACTGCCTGTGGTTCAATTCCTGTCACTGACTGAGATTCAATTCCTGTCACTGACTGAGGTTCAATCCCAGTCACTGACTGAGATGCAATCCCTGTCACTGACTGAGATTCAATCCCTGACACTGAATGAGATTCAATCCCTGTCACTGACTGAGATTCAATCCCTGATACTGAATGAGATTCTATCTCTGCTACTGACTGAGTTTCAATCCCTGTCACTGCCTGTGGTTCAATTCCTGTCACTGACTGAGATTCAATTCCTGTCACTGACTGATGTTCAATCCCAGTCACTGACTGAGATGCAATCCC
>NW_025134688.1:0-1174 GCF_004010195.1 Chiloscyllium plagiosum
TATAATCAATGGTTGCAAATAGAATCAATACATGCCCAGTTTTCGAAAGATAAGCTGAACACATGCTTTCTAATTCCTCCGTTTCAGTAACTCCTAACGCCTCAGCATCTCTATGAAATAAATTTTACAGCTTTGTGCAGATCATATTCCTGCAGAGTGAGGAAAAACTGTATTCTTCCATTAATAATACACCTCAGTAAACCAGAATTCTCAAAAATCATATTACACATTGCTATAACCTTACACACAAGTCGTGCAAAGTAAGGGGTAATATACAATTTATCCTTCTGATCTGTCACTTCGCAATTCAAACCAGTTGTGCTTTGTCATGATGTTTATTAATAATTCGGCAGCATTGTTTTTCACGAGGATCCCACTCGAAAATTTATGGGCCTGAGTTTCCAATGACGGGATTCCTAACCCTTGTATCTCTTTTGCCATGATCTGTCTGCCGTTGTCAAGCTCTTGTCACCTATGTTCACATAAAATACTTACATTTTTGCATTGACGTTTTTCATTCGACTGATACACAACGTCAGATGCATCCTGCCAGTCTCCATTCTGGTAAAATTACCTAGAATAGGCATGTCTCAGATACACATTCAAAAGCGCCACTTCACCACCAAATCACACTGCTCGAGGCTGAGGACCCGGTAATTTGCTTGTGCTTGAGAGGCACACCAGAGGGTTCGATAGTTTGGACTCTGAGAGTATTTTTTCCTCGAATGGCGATAGTTAGCACGAGGGGACACAGCATTAAGTTGAGGGGTGACAGATATAGGATAGATGTCAAGCATAGTTTCTTTACTCAGACAGGAATAGGGACATAGAATGCACTGCCTGAAGCTGTAGTAGAATCGGTAACTTTAACCGCATTTGAATGACAATTGAATAGGCAGATGGGCGGGAAAGAATAATGTAGGTTAGATTTGCTTCAGATTTGTTCAACAGGTCGGTGCAAAATCGAGAGCCGAAGGACCTGTATTGTGCTGCATTGTTCTATGTTCTCTCACATAATTGCCATCCCCGCATTATTGTTCCAATCACAAATTCATTTTCCCCTTTGTTTAACTGCCAATGTGGCTTAGTAGCTAGCACAGCTGCCTCACAACGCCAGGCATCCGGCTTCTGTTCCAGCCTGTAGCGACTGTCTGCTTGGAGTTTGAGCATTCTC
>NW_025134689.1:0-1174 GCF_004010195.1 Chiloscyllium plagiosum
TCTATACATTAGTGTAAAAGATAAGGATATATTGTCTACACCATCCTCAGCCAGGAGTGTTGAGTGATGATCCAATGGCAATGGGCCCTGACACCATTCCTACATTAGGACTGAAGACTTGGGCTGCACAACAAGCCGTGTCCCTGGGGAAGCTGTTTCATTCCAGCTCCAACTCTGACAACGCCCTGGCAATGTGAAAAATTACTCAACTATATCCAGTCCGCTAAGAGGGAATAACTACAATCTGTCCAATTACCATCCCTTCAGTCCGATCACGATAGTCACATTAGTGAGAGTAATTTTGACAGAGCTGTCAAGCAGCACAGGAATAAGCAGCACAGGAATACCCTGCTCAGTGTGGTTTCTGATAGGTCCCCATGTGGAGATGGTGCTGTTGTGGAAATATCACTGGATTACTAATCCAGAACAGGCTAATGCTCTGGCAGCTGGTGGAAGTTAAAAACAATTAATAAAATATCGAGATCTAAAATCTGGTGTCAGGAATAGTGACTTTGAAGCCAATGTCAATTGTGATTACCATTTTCCTTCCAAGTGTAGTTTCAGGAAGTGAGTCTCCCGTGCTTTCCTGGTCTGCCTAAAAGTGACTCCAGATACACAGACATGTGATAATCTCTTCAATGGTCTCTGAAACTTCCAGGCAAGGCACTCAATTGTATCAAACTGCTCATCATTCTTAAAGGATAAACCGGGACAGAACACCCGGTCTCAGCCTTGTTGTTGGAAATGGGAATGGGAAACACAGTCCTGACGTCCCCGCATAGTCCTCCTTTCGAACGTCTGAGAGCTTGTGACACGACTTGCAGAGCTATCCCACAGACTGCACAGAAACATCGGGAAGGGAGGAGGTCATTCAATCCATTGAGCATCCCCCATTTTAGACAGTCGAGAAAATCTCCTCAGTGCGATTTGCCCCATACTGTTATCATATCATTTAACATGTTTAAACGTCGGGATATATAAAATTGGAACTGCAGTAGTTGCTTTGGTCCATCAATTTTGATCCACCCTTCAATATCCAGGCAGTTCTCCAATAGCACATGTTCATTAAACACAACTTGTCTGCATCACAATTCGTGAATTGTGCATCCTCTTTATAAAGCGAGCTCCCATTCACTGTAATGCAATTCCGTCCCCGGCACCAGTTGAAGAGCAA
>NW_025134690.1:0-1174 GCF_004010195.1 Chiloscyllium plagiosum
TATCACAGTAAAACATTCCAGGAAAAGTGTTTTTGTGTTAGTATCACAGTGAAGCACTCCAGGAAAAGTGTTTTGGAGTTAGTATCACAGTGAAGCACTCCAGGAAAAGCGTTTTCAGGGTTCGTCTCACAGTGAAGCCCTCCAGGAAAGGTGTTCTGGAATTAGTATCACATTGAAGCACTCCAGGAAAAGTGTTTTGGAGTTAGTATCACAGTGAAGCACTCCATGAAAAGGGTTTTGTGGTTAGTATCACAGAGAAGCCCTCCAGGAAAAGTGTGTTAGGGTTCGTATCACAGTGAAACACTCCAGGAAAAGTGTTCTGGAGGTAGTATCACAGTGATGCACTCCAGGAAAAGTGTTTTGGAGCTCGTATCACAGTGATGCACTCCAGGAAAATTCGTTTGAAGCTAGTATCACAGTGAAGCACTCAAGGAAAAATGCTTTACGGTTAGTATCACAGTGAAGCACTCCAGTTAAAGTGTTCTGGAATTTGTATCACAGTGATGCACTCCAGGAAACTTGTTTTGGAGTTAGTATCGCAGTGAAGCTCTCCAGGAAATATGTTTTCGGGTTAGTATCACAGTGTCGCACTCCAGGAAAATGTTCTGGAATTAGTACCAAAGTGATACACTCCAGGAAAAGTGTTCTGGAATTAGTATCACAGTGAAGCACTCCATGAAAATTGTTCTGGAGTTAGTATCACAGTGAAGCACTCCAGGAAAAGTGTTCTGGAATTAGTATCACATTGATTCACTCCACGAAATGTGTTTTGGAGCTAGTATGACAGTGATGCACTCAAGGAAAAGTGTTTTACGGTTAGTATCACAGTGAGGCACTCCAGGAATAGTGTTCTGGAATTCGTATCACAGTGAAGCACTCCAGGAAAAGTGTTTTGGAGTTAGTATCACAGTGAAGCATTCCAGTATAATTATTCTGGAGTTAGTATCACAGTAAAACATTCCAGGAAAGGTGTTTTGGAGCTAGTATCACAGTGAAGCACTCCAGGAAAAGTATTCTGGAGTTAGTATCACAGTAAAACATTCCAGGAAAAGTGTTTTAGGGTTAGTACCACAGTGAAGCACTCCAGGAAAAGAGTTTTGGAGTTAGTATCACAGTGAAGCACTCCAGGAAAAGTGTTCTTAAGTTAGTATCACAGTAAAACACTCCAGGAAAA
>NW_025134691.1:0-1174 GCF_004010195.1 Chiloscyllium plagiosum
TCATGATCAAATTTCCATTGTACTCTTAGATAACCTTCTTCTCTGTCCACTATGCCACCAGTTTTGGCCCTGCTCCTATTTACTGCGTTTCTGGTTTTCAAGAAGACCAGCGGAGCAGCAACCATTCTGTATCACATACATAAGCATGAGGCACACGGATACAGGAGTTCAGGAACCAGGTCAAGGCAAAGAGAGAAATGTTTATGCGAACCTTCCGCAGACATCGGAAAACAGCACAGAAGAGCGCCTTCAAAGCTAAACAAATTGAGCAGGAGCAATCCTACCTTCCAGCAAACAACGAGGACAAGGAAAATAAGGCATAGCAACATCACATTTCTGTAGCCGACAGATTGGCTAGGCTTTGTCTCAATTCACTCAGCAAATGCCAGTTTTAAAGATTTACTTGTCTTGGGATACCATTTGAATAATTGTCTCTCCCACAACCCTCAGTGAGTCAATTTATCCCGCTGTAGGACGATCTAACCTTTGATGGCAGAGATTTGAGATTTTGTGGTGCCCATTCCTAACTTCAGCGTCCATTCGAACTCCTGGTCAATGGCTCAAGGCAGATGAGCTAGTGAATTGAATGCACTCTAGTTTTTTCTAAAATTATGGTGAGCGGGAAATAATTCAAAACAGGATCATTCTCCAGCTCTACCTTCATTGCCCTCAAACTTCATAACTTTCAATACATATCCAGCTCTCTTTTCATACCTCACATGGAATCTCCCTTCACCATGATGCCAGGCTGCACAATCCAAATCCTAACAACTCTCTGAGTGAAAACATTCCTCCTAATCTTGTTGACGATCTTGAAATTCTGACCTCGAGTTTCTGACATACCAACTCGCGGAAACAAAATATTCCTCTTTCCCGTTCCAACTTCTTCATAGTGTTGAAGACCTCCCATAAGGTCCTGATCATAATCTTCTCTGCTTCAAGGAGAATAAGTCTGACGCCATTAATCTTTCCTTGTATGTAAAATCCTTCATGCCTGCTATCATTCTCGTAAATCTCCAATGAATCCTGTCCAGAGCTTGAAGATCCTTCCTTACATAAATTGCCTATATCTGAACGAAAATGTGGTCTGACCAGTGATTTGTGGAGGTGTAGCATTACTTCCTTGGTTTTATACTCAATTCCTGTATTTATAACCATAAGAAATCTTTGGACC
>NW_025134692.1:0-1174 GCF_004010195.1 Chiloscyllium plagiosum
TCAGCAACACTCCCTAGGATTTTACCATTAAGTCTGTAAGTCCTGCTAAGATTTGCTTTCCCAAAATGCAGCACCTCGCATTTATCTGAATTAACCTCCATCTGCCACTTCTCAGCACATTGGGCCATTTGGTCCAGATCCTATTTTAATCTGAGGTAACCCTCTTCACTGTCCACTACACCTCCAATTTTGGTGTCATCTGCAAAGTTACTAACTGTACGTCTTATGCTCGCATCCATATCATTTATGTAAATGACAAAAAGTAGAGGACCAGTGGCACTCCACTGGTCACAGGCCTCCAGTCTGCAAAACAACCCTCCACCACCACCCTCTGTCTTCTACCTTTGAGCCAGTTCTATATCCAAATGGCTAGTTCTCCCTGTATTCCATGAGGTCTAACCTTGCTAATCGGTCTCCCATTGGGGAACCTTGTTGAACGCCTTACTGAATTCCATATAGATCACATCTACTGCTCTGACTTCTTCAATGCTCTTTGTTACTTCTTCAAAAAACTCAATCAAGTTTGTGAGACATGATTTCCCACACAGAAAGCCATGTTGACTATCCCTAATTAGTACTTGCCTTTCCAAATACATGTACATCCTGTCTTTCAGGATTCCCTCCAACAACTTGCCCACCACCGACATCAGGCTCATAGGTCTATAGTTCTCTGGCTTGTCTTTACCACCCTTCTTAAACAGTGGCACCACATTTGCCAACTACACCTGTGACTATCGATGATACAAATATCTCAGCAAGAGGCCCAGCAATCACTTCTCTAGCTTCCCACAGAGTTCTCGGGTACAACTGATGAGGTCCCAGGGATTTATCCACCTTTAATCGTTTCAAGACATACAGCACTTCCTCCTCCCTAATCTGGACATTTTGCAAGATGTCAACATCTATTTCCTTAGAGTCTATATCTTTTATATGCTTTTCCACTGTAAATACTGATGCAAAATATTCATTTAATATCTCCCCCATTTTCTGCGGCTCCACACAAAGACGGCTTTGCTGATCTTTGAGGGGCGCAATTCTCTCCCTAGTTACTCTTTTATCCTTAATATATTTGTAAAGACCCTTTGGATTCTCCTTAATTCTATTTGCCAACGCTATCTCATGTCCCCGTTTTGCCCTCCTCATTTCCCTCTTAAGTATGCTCCTACTTACTTTA
>NW_025134693.1:0-1174 GCF_004010195.1 Chiloscyllium plagiosum
AAACTCAACTTGCCTGGAACAAAACAGCAGCAATAGAGCTGCTTGAGCCGGCGATTTACCGTGTGGAAGGCGAACACGTCATGACAGCACGGACACTGACCCCTTGCAGAAAATCTGCACTCTCCCACACTGCAGTTTACTCTCCAAGAGACAGATCCTCAGTTGTCCTTTGACTACGGCACTTTAAGACATTGCAGCTGATGCGACGAAATTGTAGCAGTGGAATTCCGACCTCCACCACCTGCCAAATTGGAACCTGAATCCTGTCGCTTAGGCTGCTTGGCCACGCTACAGAGCCCTGACCTTCTCTGAGTAATGAAGGGTGCTCTGTCTGATCCGCAGGACACCCTGCAGGATTATCAGGCAGCGCCATCCTACCTGTGACATGTGCGTGCCGGCTAAGATTTTGTTGTGTAGATGTGTTCCGGCTTTGCCAATATAAACGTTGTTTAACTCCCTACATTCTGTTGGTCTAACTATGATTCCACTCAGAATCACAAATGTGTCACAAAACACCTTAGCTGTGCTGGTTCTCCACAGAGATAAATGTGTTTCTCTTTTGATATCATTCTCTTGCCTTCTCCCTGTAACTCGCCACCCTTTTACTTTCAACATAAACATCGAATTAGTTTTTAAGTAACTCGATTGAAACTGCATCTTTGTCAATGTCAGACATTGGTTTATAGACCCTAACCACTGCCTATGTGAAAACGTTTCTCCTCATGTACATTTTTCTTCTTTTACAAATGACTTTAAATATCTGCCGAATCGTTCTCAATCCTTTCAGGCATAGGGAGCATTCTCATTTCCTTATTTCCTCTGTCTATCCCACTCATGTCTTGGAAAGGTTTAACAAGGCCAGATTTCGGCCTTCTGCTCTCCAAGGAAAACTGTCGCAACTTTCCAAATGACCTTTATTGTTGACATTCCTCATATACCAGACCGTTCCCATCAACCTGTTCAGCGCTGTTTCCAATCCTTTCCCGTGTCCACTTCTTAAAGGTTCAAACCCAGAACTGTACAAACATCCAGATGGTGGAACTATTCAGAGTGGGATTGTGTGAGTCAACATCCTGAAACACTTGTTTCACTTTCACCGCATGTGGTACTGTGCAATGCCCACTACCATGACACTTATTGCCCCTGAACTCAACGTTATTTCAAGGGGTGCAAC
>NW_025134694.1:0-1174 GCF_004010195.1 Chiloscyllium plagiosum
GTGTATCTTGCACCCCAGCTCCTGACTGCTGTTTGGAGGCCTGTACAGAACTCCAACTTGTTTTTTTTTTAACATTGCGGTTCCTCAATTCTACCCACACAGATTCGACACCATCTGACCCTACTTAGTTTCTTACTATTAATTTAATTTCTTACTAATAAAGCAATCCCATCCCCTCTGCCCATCTGCCTATCTTTAATAGGATGTATATTCTTGAATATTCAGCTCCCAATCCTGATCCCCTTGCAGCCAAGTCTGTGTGATGCCCACCACATCGTACCTGTCAATTTTGATCAGTACCACAAGCTCATTTACCTTATTTCCCATACTGTGTGCATTCAGATATAACACCTTCAGTCCTGTATTAACTGTCCCTCTTCTCATTGTCATTTGTTTGTCTAGTGTACTTCAAGTTTGATTGCTAATCCTTTCCAAATACTCTGTCCTACTTGTGTCTGTGCTGAAGACTTTAATAACCTCTCCTGAGTTCTCTTTTCCTGTTACACCTTCCATATATTTCCATGCAGTTGAATCCATCCCTAGAGATGTGAACCTGTTGCTTTGTTTCCCAGCTGGGTAAGTTTCACCACTACCCCTTGCAATTCCTCATTTAAACTCCTGTTGACTAGCCTATTTACCCTTTTTGCTGGAACATTGGTCCCAGCTCAATTCAGGTGTCAGCCATGGTAGAGTGTAACTGCAAACAAGGCACATTATGACCCCAAACCTCCTGTAATCCTGAGACTCCATCAGTTTTATTAAGTTGTTAGAGAACCGGGGGAATCTGTATTGGAATTTTTGACTAGATTAAGATGACTGGTAGAAGCATATGATTTTGTGTTAACCCTGAATGAGATACTGAGAGACCAATTGGTATGTGGGATTCATGAAGTAATCATACAGCTGAAGCCCAACTGGACTTCAAACAGGCATTACCACTGGCTTTATCATTGGAAAATTCAACAAGTGGATCATATGAGTTGCAGATATTTCAATGGAAGTAGACACCCTCACCCATCTGGATGAGCTTGATGAATACTATTTGAGTGTAGATAATTGCATAGCCTCACTCAGGACATATCCTGAGCAGACGGACCCTAGGTTAGCCCACAGCAGAACCCCACAACAAGCCGAGTCGTGGCCAGGTGGCAGGAACTGCAAAACCTGCGCCCAC
>NW_025134695.1:0-1174 GCF_004010195.1 Chiloscyllium plagiosum
CGACTCTAAATCAGTAACCACTGACAGTTGGATAAATTTCGAGTCAGTACAAATCGGTGAGCACTGACATTTCAAAACATTTTGGGACAGTTTAAATCAGGAACTATGCACACTTAGAAACACTTGGGGTCAGTACAAACCAGTAACCAGTGATTCATGCAAAAAAATTCTGGTCAAAACACTGACTCTTGGAAAAACTTTGGGACAATGCAAATCAGTATCCATCCACGCCTTAGCAACATTTGTGCTCAGTAAAAATCAGTCACTACCGACACTGAGAAAATGTTCGGGTCAGTCCAAATCAGTAAACACTGGTACATGGAAAAAATTCTGGTCGGTGCAAATCCCGAAACACTGACACTTCGAAAAACTTTGAGGCAGTGCAAATCAGGAACCACTGACAGTTTGAAAAAATTCAAGTCAGTACAAATCAGGAACCAGTGACAGTAAGAAAAATTTCGGGTCAGTACGAATCAGTAACCACTGACATTTGGAATAATTACGGGTCAGTTCAAATCGGTGAGCACTGACATTTCAAAACCTTTTGGGACAGTTTAAATCAGTAACTATGCACACTTAGAAACACTTGGGGTCAGTACAAACCAGTAACCAGTGATTCATGGAAAAAAAATTCTGGTCAAAACACTGACTCTTGGAAAAACTTTGGGACAATGCAAATCAGTCACCATCCACGCCTTAGCAACATTTGTGCTCAGTAAAAATCAGTCACTACCGACACTGAGAAAATGTTCGGGTCAGTCCAAATCAGTAAACACTGGTACATGGAAAAAATTTTAGTCGGTGCAAATCCCGAAACACTGACACTTCGAAAAACTTTGAGGCAGTGCAAATCAGGAACCACTGACAGTTTGAAAAAATTCAAGTCAGTACAAATCAGGAACCAGTGACAGTAAGAAACATTTTGGGTCATTACAAATCAGTAACCACTGACATTAGGAATAATTACGGGTCAGTTCAAATCAGTGAGCACTGACATTTCAAAAGAATTTGGGTCAGTGTAAATCAGTAACCATCCACACTTAGAAAAGGTTCGGGTCAGTAGAAATCAGTAACCACCAAAACTGAGAATAATTTGGGGTCAGTAGAAATCAGTAACCACTGATACATGGAAAGAAAACTCTGGTCGGTGCAAATCCCGAAACACTGACAGTTG
>NW_025134696.1:0-1174 GCF_004010195.1 Chiloscyllium plagiosum
GAGTGGAATTTGAACAGAGTGGGATCAGTGAGTTGAATTTGAACTGAGTGTGGTCTGTGAGTGGAATTTGAACAGACGGGGATCTGGGAGTGGAACTTGAACACATGGGCATCAGTGAGTGGAATTTGAACAGAGTGGGTTCACTGAGTGGAACTTGAACACAGTGGGTTCAGTGAGTGGAATTTGAACAGATTGTGATCAGTGAGTGGAATTCGAACAGATTGTGATCAGTGAGTGGAATTTGAACAGAGTGGGATCAGTGACTGAAATTTGAACAGAGTGGGATCAGTTAGTGGAACTTGAACAGACTGGGATCAGTGAGTGGAACATGATCACATGGGCATCAGTGAGTGGAATTTGAACGGAGTGGGATTAGCGAGATGAATTTGAACAGAGAGGGATGAGTGAGTGGAACTTGAACAGATGGGGATCACTGAGTGGAATTTGAACAGACTGGGATCAGTGAGTAGGAAGTGTACAGACTGGGTTCAGTGAATGGAATTTGAACAGATGGGCATCAGTGAGTGGTACATGAACAGAGTGGGATCAGTGAGTGGAATTTGAACAGATGGGATCAGTGAGTGGAATTTGAACAGAGTGGGATCAGTGAGTGGAACGTGTACAGACTGTGATGAGTGCATGGAATTTGAACAGAGTGGGATCAGTGAGTGGAATTTGAACAGAGTGGGATCAGTGAGTCGAACGTGAACCGACTGGGATCCGTGAGTTGAATTTGAACAGATGGGGATCAGTGAGTGGAACGTGTACAGACCAGGATCAGTGAGTGGAATTTGAACAGACAGGGATCAGTGAGTGGAACGTGAACAGACAGGGATCAGTGAGTTGAATTTGAACAAATGGGGGTCAGTGAATGGAATTTGAACAGAATGGGATCAGGGAGTGGAATTTGAATAGACTGGGATCAGTGAGTGGAATTTGAACAGAATTGCATCAGTGAGTGGAATTTGAACAGACGGGGATCAGTGAGTGGAACTTGAACAGATGGGGAGCAGTGAGTGGAATTTGAACAGATTGCGATCAGTGAGTGGAATTTGAACAGAGTGGGTTCAGTGAGTGCAATTTGAACAGATTGTGATCAGTGAGTGGAATTTGAACAGAGTGGGTTCAGTGAGTGGAATTCGAACAGAGTGGGATCAGTGAGTGGAATTTGAAC
>NW_025134697.1:0-1174 GCF_004010195.1 Chiloscyllium plagiosum
CATACTCTCAGGACTGAATGTCTGACAATAAGGGACTCCTTCAGTTCATACAGTCTGAGAGAACTGCCATACCTCAGTACTGATACCAAAATCGTGTAGCACCATTTCAGTTGTGACCTCACTACAATGAGGCACAATATTGACCCTGTTTTACTATTGCACTGAGAGTTGACATAGATAGGTATTCTTCAGCACAACCCTTTGACAAGGTATTACTCTCTCAAATCTGACAACATTAAGATGAGGTTCTACACCAATACTCAATTTCTTTGGCACTCTCACGAATTTCCGACTGTAATTGCACTCTGCACAACATCTCCCCTTTACGTTTACCCACCAATTCTAAATT
Organism: Chiloscyllium plagiosum; assembly: GCF_004010195.1. Taxonomy (NCBI): domain Eukaryota; kingdom Metazoa; phylum Chordata; class Chondrichthyes; order Orectolobiformes; family Hemiscylliidae; genus Chiloscyllium; species Chiloscyllium plagiosum. The sequence continues at coordinate 350 of NW_025134697.1, forward strand.
TTCTCATACCACTATTCTAAGTCTTCCATTTCCTGATGCCCTAACCGAAACCTCCTTCTTCGGTCTCTCCGACTGTAAATCTCCCTTCTAATAATGTCCTGCCACAGTTCGCTAATTCAGTTCCAATATGCACCAGTTCTTCCATTAAGTATTTTCGTGCAACAATTCTCCCATTTCACGGTCCGCTGCAAGAATTATCTAATTTTGGCGTGCGCTTCACGAAACTTCCAAATTACTAATCTTGCACATATCCAGCTTTTGTTCCTTAATTCTTCCATTTAGTTGTTAGCTGATGCACACCTTCCACATAACGTTGTGTCAATCACATTTTGATCGTTGGATGCATCAAATCTCCACTTGATGACTCCTTTGCAAGGTTTCTCCGATTTAATGGATCCCTGCCTATGTTCTCCTATCTGCATGTGATGCCCTCCAATTCCCTCCGTTATTGTCTCATTTCATGAACTGCAAAAGTTATCTCATTTACTAATGCCTGTACCATTTCTCCAAGTCAGTTTTGCACTAGCAAATACCCACTACCACCAACATTTAATGCTGTCCTGAACACTTGCTGCACAAAGTATTGTCCCACATCAATTCTCCCATTTACTAATATTCCCATTTATGGTTGCCAACTCTAATTCGCCCATTTAGTATTATCCGGACAGATTTCTCCCATTTATTGCTAACCTCTATCAGCTTTCCCCTTTTTTTCCGAAATACATCCTACATCACAGAAAGTGAATTAGCAGAAGCAGCGTCTCTGCTTCGTCGTGTATGATAGAATGTAACGTCGCAGAAGCAGCATCTCTGCTTCCACCCGTG
>NW_025134698.1:0-1174 GCF_004010195.1 Chiloscyllium plagiosum
ATAAATGCCGTTGGTTGCGAATCCTATCAGATCCGAATGGATTGGTTGGAGAGACAATTAGAGGCAATGAGGAATGTACAAGAGCATGGGGGTGGATGGATGGCAGTTATAGGAAGGGAGAAAAGTCGCAGATAGTCACGTAGATGGGTTAACTCCAGGAAAGGTAGAAGAGATAGGCAGGTAGTGCAGGAGTCTTCTGTGGCTATCCCCATTTCAAAAAAGTATGCTATTTTGGAAAATGTAGGGGGTGATGGATTCTCAGAAGAATGTAGCAGAACAGCCAAGTTTCTGGTATTGGAACTGGCTCTAACGCAATGAGGGGTACGCTTGGTTCCAGGAGATTAATTGTATTAGGGGACTCTCTAGTCCGAGGCACAGACAGACGTTTCTGTGGCCAGCAGTGAAAAAGCAGAATGGTGTGTTGCCTTCCTGGTGCCAGGATCAAGGATGTCTCAGAGAGGATGCAGAATGTTCTCAAGGGGGAGAGGGCCCAGCAGGAGGTCATTGTACACTTTGGAACCAACAACATAGGAAGGGAAAAGGATGAGATTCCATGGGGAGAATATAGAGAGTTAGGCAGGAATTTAAAAAGGAGGTTATTGAGAATAGTAATATCTGGATTACTCCCAGTGCTATGAGCTCATGAGGATTGGAATAGGAGGATAGGGCAGATGAATGCATGGCTGAGGAGCTGGTGTATGGGAGAAGTATACACATTTTTGGATCATTGGAATCGCTTCTGGGGTAGACCGGTTTAGGACCCAGGGAGATAGCATTGTAGCACTACTAAGGGAACTTACTTGGGTGGAGCTGAGAAATAAGAAAGGGATGATCACCTTACTGGGATTATACTATAGACCCCCTAATAGTCAGCCAGAAATTGAGAAACAAATTTCTAAGGAGATCTCAGTTATCTGTAAGAATAATAGGGTGGTTATGGTAGGAGATTTTAACTTTCCAAACATAGACTGGGGTGGGGGGGAACGGTTTAGGACTCAGGGAGATAGCATTATAGCACTACTAAGGGAACTTACTTGGTGGAGCTGAGAAATAAGAAAGGGATGATCACCTTACTGGGATTATATTATAGACCCCCTAATAGTCAGCCAGAAATTGAGAAACAAATTTCTAAGGAGATCTAAGTTATCTGTAAGAATAATAGGGTGGTTATGGT
>NW_025134699.1:0-1174 GCF_004010195.1 Chiloscyllium plagiosum
AGGCTGAACAGACTGGGGCTGTTTTCCCTGGAGCGTTGGAGGCTGAGGGGTGACCTGAAAGAGATTTACAAAATCATGAGGGGCAATAATAGGATAAATAGACAAAAGTCTTTTCCCTGGGGTTGGGGAGTCTAGAACTAGAGGGCATAGGTTTAGGGTGAGAGGGGAAAGATATAAAAGAGACCTAAGGGACAACGTTTTCACACAGAGGGTAGTACGTATACGGAATGAGCTACCAGAGGAAGTGGTGGAGGCTGGTACAATTGCAACACTTAAGAGGCATTTGGATGGGTATATGAATAGGAAGGGTTTGGAGGGATATGGGCCAGGTGCTGGCAGGTGGGACTAGATTGGGTTGGGATATCTGATCGGCATGGACGAGTTGGACTGAAGGGTCTGTTTCCATGCTGTACATCTCTATGACTCTTTGACTCTATGTGCATATGTGTGTGCGTGTTTGTGTGAGCCTGTGTATTTATCTAAGTTTGTGTGTCTGTGTATGTATATGTGTGTGTGCGCCTGCGCCTGTGTGCTGTATGTATGTGTGTGTCCGTATGCGTGTCTGTGTGTATATATGTGTGTGTGTGGGCATGTATGTGTGTTGGGGGGCAAGGGGACAATATTTGAAGACTTGTAAATGGCAAAAAACAAGTTTATGGGGCTAACTTTGGTAAGAAATGCTCACTAACCCATTTAATATCTCTCCTAACATTCACTTCCTGTTGGGGGGCAAGGGGACAATATTTGAAGACTTGTAAATGGCAAAAACAAGTTTATGGGGCTAACTTTGGTAAGAAATGCTCACTAACCCATTTAATATCTCTCCTAACATTCACTTCCATTGTTTTCTGGCAAGGTCAAAATTGAAAGAGATTTAAAATAGATTTCTGATTCTGTCACATCCATTTTATACAAATAAGTCAAAGTTAAAATAGTACAATAGGCTAAATCAAATGGTTTGTTTTTGACTGAATCCGAGTTGAGTTGAAACTTTTTGAGAGCTTTTCACCAGGAAACCTAGCGTGTTTTCTCACTGTGCCCCAGCAAACTTGCTGCATAATGACCCCTCTCTGAGGATGAAAGATCAGTCCTCAGCAGAGGCCTCACCTTCATCCCCCTCCGCTCCCGGATTAACGAGTTCAACACTCAGCGTGACATCGAACAATTCTTCCGC
>NW_025134700.1:0-1174 GCF_004010195.1 Chiloscyllium plagiosum
AATTCTCCCCAGCATCCTGATCAATGGAAAAATTAAGGTTCATGACACATTTCCAACTTTACAGCAATGATTAAACTTCAAAAAAATTTTTTTTTTAAAAATTCACTAATGGGACATGGGCGTCGTTGGTTGGTCCATTGTTTATTGCCCATCCTTAGTTGCCCTTGAGAACGTGGTGTTGAGGTGTTTTACTGAACTGCTCCAATTCATGTCCTGGGTGTCCTTGTGCAGAAGGTTGGCCTGCAGGTACAACAAGTAAATCTTTTCTGCACCCTTTTAAGTTTAACAACATCTTTCCTATTGCTGGGCGCCCAGAGTTGAATGCAGTATCCCAAAAGCAGCCTAACCAATTTCCCCTACAGCCACAACTCCTAAACTCAGGACAATGTCAATAATGCATGCCATCAAGCCTCCTTACCTTCCTAATCCCCTCAGATGCTGCCTGACCTGCTGTGCTTGTCCAGCACCACACTCTTGACTCTAATCTTCGGCATCTGCAGTCATCACTTTCGCCTAATCAACATTACAAGTTCTTCTGCTTTAGTACCTACAGCACACAGACTGCAGCAATTCAAAAAGCATCTCACCACCAGCTTCTCAAAGGCAAACAGGATCAGGCAATAGATACTCACCCAGCCACAGCCAGGTCCTACCAATGAATATAATGAAATGTTAAAAATCACACAACACCAGGTTATAGTCCAACAGGTTTATTTGGAAGCACAAACTTTCAGAGTGCTGCCTCTTCCTCAGGTAGCTAGTGGGGCAGGATCATAGGACACGGAATTTATAGTAAAAAAAATCAAAGTGTCATACAACTGATGTGATGTATTGAACAGACCTAGATTGCTGTTCAGATCTCTGACTCTAAATTCTGGAGTTGTGTGATTTTTAGCATCGTCCACCCCAGTCCTACACTGGCACCTCCACCTCACGGTTCTAATGAAATAGACCAAGACTGCTCTGTCACATGAAGCCATTAGCCATTCCCCCAAATCCCCTGAGACTGCTCCATAAGATCTCCAGCAAAGCCCCATGATATCTCGTACAAAGATTATACCCGAATACTCACCCCTCGAAGTGTCCCGCTGGTTATGTCTAAAAGATTCAATTTGTACTCCACGCAGTTCTTAACACAGGAACCACAGTCAGTTCACACCAAGAGATCTGACGG
>NW_025134701.1:0-1174 GCF_004010195.1 Chiloscyllium plagiosum
CCAGCTAGGCAGCGGACCTGAGAGCCTCTTAAATTAACAACATTCTTTTCCACTATCCATAACTCTACGGAAGGTAGAGTCATTAGCAGTTTTAACAACCCATTCTTCTGGGCCGTAATGCAGGTTGTTTATAAAATGACAGGCAGCAGTGGACATAAAACAGATCCTTCATGTATAGCGCTAGTAAATGAACTCCAGGATGAACAATTCCCATCAACCTCCACCCTCTGTCTTCTTTCAGTCAGCTAACTTCAGATCCAGACCGCTAAAGCACTCCCAATCGCATGCCTCTATATTTTTCACAAGAGCCGACGGTAGGGCACCTGGTTAAACGACTAATTTAAATGCATATGCACCACACTAACTGCTTTCCCCTCATGCACCTATTTTGTTGCCTTCTGAAAGAACTCAATCAGGTTTGTGAGGCACGGCGTATTTTTCACAAAGCCGTGTTGACTATCCCTATTCAGCTTATTCGTTTTCAGATGATTATGGATCCTCTCTCTTATAACCTTTTCCAACACATTAACCACAACCGAAGTCAGGTTCACTGCTCTCGCATTCCCAGAGTAGTCTCTACTCCCCTTCTTGAACAGGGGAAAAACATTTTCTATCCTCCAATCTTCTGGCACTGTTCCTGTGGAAAATGATGACATAAAGATTAAAGCAAATCTCCTTCCTGCCTTCCCAATGATTCTTATGATAAATCCCATCCGGCCCAGCGAGCTTATCAATTTTTACGTTTGCGAGAATTGCTAACACCTCCTTCTTGTGAACCTTAATTTATCCAGACTCGTCGGCTCTGTAGCAGTATTCTCCTCAATAACATCATCTTTGTCTGGTGTGAATACTGTCAAAAAAATATTCATTTTGCGCTTCCACTATCTCTTTGGAATTCACGCCGAACTTCCCAGGACTATTCTTGCTTGGCGCTAGTCTGACTCTCGTAATTCTTTTATTCCTCGGATAACGAGAGATAGTTTTAGGTTTATCCTTGATAATATCCGACAACAACATTTCGTGTCTCCTCCTGGCTCTTCTAATCTATTCCTTTAGTTCTTGCTTTGCTGATTTGGAATTCACAAGTGCCCTAACTGATCATTCACATCATATTGCAACGTAATTCTTTTTCTTCCTCTTAATAAGACAGTCATGAGCTAACTTATTAATCATA
>NW_025134702.1:0-1174 GCF_004010195.1 Chiloscyllium plagiosum
CAGGCATTATTGTTGCTGAGTATAAATACTCACACTGACAACACGCATTATTGTTGCTGGGGATATTTACTCACACTGACAAAAGGCATTATTGTTGCGGAGGATAATTGCTCACACTGACAACCGACATTATTGTTGCTGGCGTAATTACCCACGCTGACTGCAGGCCGTCTTGTTGCTGGAGATAATTACTCAAACTGACAACAGGCATTATTGCTGCTGGGGATAATTACTCATACTGGCAACAGGCATTATTGTTTCTGGGGATAATTACTCACAGTGACAACAGGCATTATTGTTGCTGGGGATAATTACTCACACTGACAACAGGCATTGTTGTTGCTGTGGACAATTACTCACACTGACAGCAGGTATTTTTTTGGGGGGATAATTACACACATGGTCAACAGGCGTTATTTGTGCTGGGGAGAATTACTCACTCTGGCATCAGGCATTTTTGTTGCTGTGTTTATTTACTCAGGCTGACAAGGGGCATTATTGTTGCTGGGGACAGTAACTCACACTGACAACAGGCATTATTGTTGCTGGGGATAATTACTCACACTGGCAACCGGCATTATTGTTGCTGGGGATAATTTCGAACACTGACAACAGGCATTATTGTTGCTGGGGATAATTACTCACACTGGCAACTGGAATTATTGTTGCTGGGGATAATTACTCACACTGACAACAGGATTATTGCTGCTGGGGATAATTACTCACACTTACTGCCGGCCTCATTGTTGCTGGAGATAATTACTCACACTAACAACCGGAATTATTGTTGCTGGGGATAATTATTCAAACTGGCAACAGGCATTATTGTCGTTGTGGATAATTACTATCACTGGCAGCAGGCATTATTGATGCTGGGGAGAATTACTCACGCTGACAACAGGCCTTATTGTTGCTGGGGAGAATTACTAACACTGGCAACAGGCATTATTGTTGCTGTGGATAATGTCACACCCTGACAACAGGCATTATTGTTGCTGAGGATACATTCTCACACTGGCAACTGGCATTAATGTTGTTGGGGATAATTACTCACACTGACAACAGGCATTATTGTTGCAGGGGATAATTACTCTCACTGGCAGCAGGCATTATTGTTGCTGGGGATATTTCCTCACACTGACAACAGGCATTATTGTTGCTGGGGATAATTACT
>NW_025134703.1:0-1174 GCF_004010195.1 Chiloscyllium plagiosum
GAAGGCGTTTGGTATTCTTTTATTGGTCAGAGTGTTGAGTACAGGAGTTGGGAGGTCATGTTGCAGCTCTACAGGACATTGGTTAGGCCGCTGTTGGAATATTGCATGCAATTCTGGTTTCTTTCCTGTCGGAAAGAGGGTCCAAGGAAGCTCCTGTGGATTGAAGAGTGAGGCTTTAGCTCAGGAGTCTTTGACAAGGAGGTTGAGTGAAGTGATTCTGCCACAGTTGAAGAAGGTGAAGACATGACTGCCCAGCTGGCTCAGTGTGCTACGTGCTTGATGTGGGAGGTCAACGACTCTGGTGTGTTTGGCTCGTATATGTGTGGAAAGTGTGTGCACGTTCAGCTACTGACAGAGCATATTGCAGCACTGATGAAAGAACTCGAGGACCGAGAGAATGAGATCTTTCTGGACAAGACCTTCAGCGAGGTTATTACACCTATACCAGAAAAGAGCAGATGATGAGGAAGGCAGAGAGGAGACAGGTGCAAGAGAAGCCAGGGGAAGTACCTGTTAGGAACAAGTTGAATCTTTTGGAAACAGTAGAGACAGATGACACTGCCAGTCCACGAGGCAGCCAGGTCTATCAATCAAACGTTGGCGTGGAGGCAGAGTGGAAGAGTCAGACATCGCACAGAGCTGTGGTAATAGGGGACTCCATAGTGAGAGGAACAGACTGGGGTTTTTGTGCCAGCAGGCGGGACTTAAGGATGGTGTGTTGCCTTCCTGGTGCCAGGGTTAAAGACATCACAGACAGAGTGCAGGACATCCTCAAGGACGAAGGTGAAGAGCAAGAGGTGGTGGTACACGTCGGCACAAATGATGTCGGGAAGAAGAGGAGGAACATACTACAGCGGGACTTCGGAGAACTAGGAAGAAGGCTGAAGAGCAGGACGTCTAAGGTGGTTATCTCCGGTTTACTTCCAGTTCCTCGGGCTGGTGAGGCCAGAATCAGGGAGATAATGGACTTGAACGTGTGGCTGGGGAACTGGTGCAGGAAGCAAGGATTTAAATTCTTGGATCACTGGGGTATGTTTTGTGGTAAGCATAAATTCTACAAAAGAGATGGTTTGCACCTTAATAGGTTAGGGACCAACATTCTGGCAGGCAGGTTTTCGACTGCAACACAGCTATGTTTAAGCTATGTAGTGGGGGGAGGGGACAAACTGGATGT
>NW_025134704.1:0-1174 GCF_004010195.1 Chiloscyllium plagiosum
AAACAGAACCCTTGATTCCGTGACTCAGAATCTGATTTCAGTCTCCCCTCTCAGTAATGACCCTCAGACAAATCCTCTCAGTATTTATCCTGTTAAACCCCTTAAGAATCCCATCTGTCTCAATGAGATCACCTGTCTTAGTCCAAAATCCAGTGAGTAGAGTCCCAACCTTTTCAGCCTTTATTTAAAAGATAATCCCTCCAAACCAGGGATCATCTCATTGAATCTTCCCTGAAATGCCTCCAATAAAGTGACACATTTCCTTATCTAAAGGGACCAAAACTGCTCTCATTACTGCAGATATGGTGGTCTCACCAGCACTTCCACACGTTACTCTCAGGTATATACTCCAAGCTCTAATACTGAACACATTTGAAACAAAATATTCCATTCCCCTTCCTGGTTCCCTGTTGTAACTTTGTGGTAGCTTTCTGTGTTTCCTGAACAATTACCCTTGTCCCTTTGTGGTGCAGCTTTCTACGGTTTCCACCATTTAAATAGTACTTTGTTCTTTTATTATCTCCTGCAAAATGAGCAACTTCCCATTTTACACCCCATCTGGCAACTTGTTGCCCCCTTCTCCTGTGCATCTCTCTCTTTTCATAATCCTCTTAGACCTTTACAGTTATGCCTTTTCTAGGAGATAACCCCCCTTCCCATTCTTCCAAACATTTACTGGGAGCACTGGGCAGTGGGAAGCAGACAGAGTTGCTATCCGTTTAGGGATACGCTTTGGAGTGATTGAAAGGATTTTCCTACCCATTGATCAGGATGGAGACAACTTGCCCATCGTTAGGCATTAGCCTTTCACACCCATGTCTTATTGATGAGGCAGAGCGGCAGCACGGAATGAAAGAAAAGAAAGTAATTCTTGTTCCCCATATCTCACTGACGCTTGGATCATTTTCTCCAATGTGTCAAAGAACTGCTGTGTTCAGTCACATGAGATCTCAAGTGGGCGGCACGGTGGCACAGTGGTCAGCACTGCTGCCTCACAGCGTCAGAGACCCGGATTCAATTCCCGCCTCTGACGACTGACTGTGTGGAGTTTGCACGTTCTCCCTGTGTCTGTGTGGGTTTGCTCCAGGTACTCCGGTTTCCTCCCACAGTCCAAAAATGTGCAGGTCAGGTAAATTGGCATGGCTAAATTGCCCGTAGTGTTAGGTAAGGGGTA
>NW_025134705.1:0-1174 GCF_004010195.1 Chiloscyllium plagiosum
CAATGAATAACGTTTGTTTCATTGAATGAATACTGTTTGTTTCTTGTAATGAATGTATTAACCTCGAGACATTGAATGAGTGAAGCTCTGCTCATTGAATTAACACCTATATTGGATCAATGAATAATGTTTGGTTCATTTAATGAACGATTGAACTTAGAATCGACTAACATGAATCGACTAACATGACTAACATGACTAACTTGTTTCATTGGATCAATGAAGAACGTTTGGTTCAATGAATACATTTACTTTCTTTCAATGAATGAGTAAAGGTTGAGGCATTGAATGAATGAATATACTTTGATCGTTTGAAGGAAGGTATTAAGCTTGAGACATTAAATGAATGAGAGCACCTTTACTGCACTTGCAATTTGTTTCCTTACATCAATTTATAACGTTTGATTTACTGAATGAATAAAAAGAGTTTGTTTGGTTGAATGAATGGAGAAAAGCTCTAATCATTGACTCATCTGGTGCAGTTTGTTTCATTGAATCAATAAATAACGTCTGATACATTGAATGAATGATTGAAGTTTCTTTCAGCGAATGAACGAATACAGTTTGTTTCTTTGAATGAATGCGTTAAGATTGAGGCATTGAATGAATGAATAGTTGGTTCGGGTGAAGGAATGTATTAAGCTTGGGACATTAAATGAATGGGAGAAGCTCTACTGCACTTGCAGTTTGTTGCATTGCATCAATTTATAACGTTTGATTTTTTGAATGAATGAAACAGTTTGTTTAATTGAATGAATGCGTTAAGCACGAGACATTGAATGAATGAGAAAAGCTCTAATGCACTTGCAGTTTGTTTCATTACATCAATTTATAACGGTTGATTCACTGAATGAATAAAAACAGTTTGTTTGGTTGAATGAATGCGTTAATCTCGAGACATTGAATGAATGAGAGAAGCTCTAATCATTGAATCATCTGGTGCAGTTTGTTTCATTGAATCAATCAATAACGTCTGATACATTGAATGAATGATTGACGTTTCGTTCAGGGAATGAACGAATACTGTTTGTTTCTTTCAAAGAATGAGTTAAGTTTGAGGCATTGAATGAAGAGTGAAGCTCTGCTCATTGAATTAATACGAACAGCTTGTTTCCTTGGATCAATGAATAAAGGTTGGTTAATTTAATGAACGATTGAATTTAGAATCAACAAA
>NW_025134706.1:0-1174 GCF_004010195.1 Chiloscyllium plagiosum
ATTTCTAATCAAGGGGAGTATAAAGCAGTGATCTGAGATAAAATAACTGATGAATCATCCAGTGAGGCTTTGTGGGTGGAACTAAGAAATAAGAAGTGGATGGTGACATTATTGGGGTTGTAAATTAGGACTCCAAACAGTCAACAGGAGTTACAGGAACAAGAAATATCGAGAGAGTTTGGGGAGACTTGCAGGGAACATTCGGGTTGTCATAATAGGGATTTTAATTTTTATAACATAGACTGGAACTGCCAGAGCATTAAGGGATTTGATGGGATGGAATCAATTAAGTGCGTCAGGAAAGTTCCCTCAAGCAGTATAGAGAGGATCCTAATCGTGAATTTGATCTACTCTTATGAAATAGGTCAGGATAGGTGAGTGAGGTGACAGTAGATGTGCACATTGGGACTAGTGACCATAGTTCTGTAAATTTTAAAATAGTTATGGAGAGGGAAGAAATTGGTCCACAGATTCAAGTTCTAAATTGGGGCAAGGTTAATTTGATGGACTCAGACAGGAGTTTGCAGGGGTTGATCGGCGTAGTCTGTTTGCAAGCAAAGGCACCTCCAGCAAGTGGGAGCTTAAGATCTATATGTTCCTGTGAAGATGAAATGAACGTTGACAGGAATGAGGAACCCTGGATACCAAGAAATGTTTTAGCTTTGACCAAATAAAATGTGGAGGCGTGGCTCAGGTAGAGGCAGCTTGGATCACGGAAATCCCTGGAGGTGTACAGGAGATATAGCAGTTTACTGAAGAAGGAAATCAGAAGGGCGAAAAGGGGGTATGAGACAATCTTGACTGAGAAGATCAGGGTGAAGTCAAAGAGGCACTTTAAGTATATTAAAGGAAAATCATGAATTAAAGAGAGAATAAGACTCCTCAAATACCAAAGTGGACATGCACGTGTAGTACCATAAGAGGTAGGCGATGTCCTCAACAAATATTTCTCCTCTATATTTACGGAGGAGAAAGACATGAATATATGGTAATTTGGGGAAATTAGTGGTGATATCTTAGAGACAGTCTGTATCACAGTAGAGGAGGTAATTGATGTACTAGAATCTTTGAAGTTGGAGAAATCTCATGGTCCTTACCAGATATATCCAAGAACACTGGAAGGGGCTAGAGAAGAATTCGTGGGGGCACTGGCTGATAATTGTGATCAAGAAGG
>NW_025134707.1:0-1174 GCF_004010195.1 Chiloscyllium plagiosum
GTATCTCCGTCCATCAACAATATCTTTGCCCCACGCTGTGTCCCAGCCTCTGGTCTGGAGGACAAAGTGAGCGTGTGCAGAGACTAATGTGTCTTTTGACTGTGTACCGTAATGCCATGGAGTCATAGAGTCATACAGCATGGAGACAGACCCTTCGAACCAACCAGGCCACACCGATCATGTTCCAAAACTAAACTATTCCCAACTGCCTGCGCTTGGCCCATATCCCTCTAAACCTTTCCTATTATTCCCACCTGGCTGTACTTGGTCCATATCCCTCCAAACCTTACCTATTCATGAACTTATCCAGATGTATTTTAAAAGTTGTAACTATACCTGCGTCCATCACTTCCTCTGGCACTTCATTCTAAACCAAAACCACAAAAACTTTTGGCCCTCATGTCGTTTTTCAATCTTTCTCCTCTCACCTTAAAAATATACCCCTTTGGTTTGAACTCCCCACCCGAGGGAAAAGACCCTTGTCATTCTCCTTATCTATGCACCTCAAGGTTTTTTAAACATCAATAAGGTCACTCCTCAGCCTCCAATACAACAGTGAAAAAAGTCCTCACCTTTCCAGTCCATTCCTGGCAATATCTTGGTAAATCTTTACTGAACCCTCTCCAGTTTAAAAATATCCTTCCTATCACAGGGTGATGAGAATTGCATATATTAAACCAGAACACACCTCACCAATCCCTGTAGAACTTCAATATAATTCAGTTTTGACATTACTCCTATATTCAAAGGTCTGTACAATGAAGGCAAGTGTGTGAAATACCTCCTTAACTACCCTGTCTACCTGTGATGCAAACTTCAAAGAAATATGTCCCTGATCCCCGATGTCTTTCCGCTCTGCAACACTACCCAGGGCCCTACCAATAAGTCCTGTCCTTGGTTGTATTACCACAATGCAATACCTCACCTGTATCCAAATTAACTTCCATCTGCCATCCCTCAGCCCTTTAGCCCAATTGATCAAGATCTCCTTGTAACCTCGGGTAACATTCTTCACTGTCTGTTTTACCAATTTTGGTGTCATCCACAAATTTACTAACCATTGCCTCCTACATTCTCATCTAAATCGTTCATTTCAATGACTAACAGAAGTGGAGCCAGTACCGCTCCCTGTGAGACACCACTGGTCACAGGCCTCCAGTCTGACAAATAATGA
>NW_025134708.1:0-1174 GCF_004010195.1 Chiloscyllium plagiosum
AACACCAGCATCTCCAAATCAGACATATTCTGCAGTTTGCAGAATGCCAAAAAACAATGGTCTGAGACCCATAGTTGGCCACTTAAGAGCCACATTGTGCCTAGAGGTGGGGAAAGGCATTCACAGCCTTTCCTGTCCTGGATTAATAGGTTGGGACAGTTGGGGGGAGGGGGGTGGTGGTGGCGGTGTTAGAGGAGAGGAGTTGGGAAGACATTCGGCTCTGTAACCAAGCTTTCATGCTGCATTATTTGAGCTCTGCCCCGTAGCCTGCTACAAGTTGGCATGCATTAAATTCTGCCTTTACTGTATATTGTAGATTTCAGTGCATCAACTGCTAATATTGTAACAGTTATCTACATACTGCTAAATCAAGTTTCAATAGGAATCTTCATGCACCAAATGCATTGTACCAACAAAATGAATATCGCATTGTCACAACAATTAGAGTAACCTGATTTTTTGTAGTATTTTATCACATTTTCTGGTTCAGGAAGGGTGAAAATGGCTGAAAAAAGAGATTTTGAATCAATAAAATTCATGACAAAATTCCTATTTATTGATTTAATAGCTAGTTGACTGGTTTCATGGTTTTGTTAAAATAGTAATCTCATTAAACATATTACTTAATTATAAATATCAAATTCAAATTGAGAAACAGGAAAATTCTGAACGGCAACAAGGGAAAATTAAATTTGCTTCACAATAAAGGTACAAATTCCTTACATCTGTCAATGGAACTATTAGACATATAACCAGCTGATTGTCTGGCAGAAGATCAAAGTGGCTCCCTACTGCTTTTTATGGAGGAAGCTTGAGATCGTTAACAGGCCAAGAAAATGACAGAAATTTTTGTTTTCTCCCTGGAAGGAAAACCAATATTCCCATACATCATCTTTTAACATTCTCAAGCTTTTCAATAATTGCCTTCGCTAATACTTTAACTTTATTTTGTTCTTTCAAAAAAAAAACTTCTATGCTTGTGTAGCTGTATGCAGTTTCCATGATAAGGAAAAAAAATCATTTGTCTTAATTTTAATCAACAATGAACAAACACCACTATCTGTAAATTATGATTACTGGTTGTATTAGTAGTACTGATAGCCATCAGTTTGTTGTGGTTCTGTTGGCCGAGCTGGAAGTATTTGTTGCAAACGTTTCATCCCCTGGCTAGGCA
>NW_025134709.1:0-1174 GCF_004010195.1 Chiloscyllium plagiosum
ACATGTGAAAGTTGGTGAGCTCAGTATGGCTTCTACTAGAAATTGTTGGAAAAGCTCAGCAGGTCTCGCTGCATCTGGGAAGTGAAATCAACCATCAGTGTTAACGTTTCGGCTCTAGTGACCCTTCATCAGAACTGAGGAAGGGGTGCTGGATCCAAAAAGTTAACTGACTTCTCTTCACGATGCTACCAGACCAGCTGAGCTTGATCAGCAACTTGATTTACAGCATCTGCAGTTCTCTTGAGTTCCATCAGGACTGTTTGGCTCTTGACCTCATTATCTTGGTTCAACCACACAGTTGAATTTAAGATGTTGTTGTAACCTCTAACAAGGAAATGCTTGACTGACCAGGCAAAGCACAGCTTCAGCATGGGACAATTATGTTCAATAATCATCTCCAGCCAGTGAATCTACCAGTGTTTCCTTAGCATTGCAGAAACCCCTGGTCCTGATATGCAGGCTGCTATGAACCAGAAACTGAACTGGATTAACAAGTGCTTTTGGCTAAAAGGGCAAGCTAGAAATTCTGTAGCCAGTATCTCCTGACTTCCCAAGGGCTGTTAGCTACCTCGCAGTCGGTGTGCTGGAATACACTCTGGATGTCTGTAGCAATGCTCAAAGCTTGACGTCATCTGAGATCGGCTCTTTTGGTTGGTGCCCCATCCATCATTTTCAATATTTCCCTCACTCCCTTCACTGTATGAACTTTGTAGATAGTATACATTGTAGAAACCAATGAGACTTTGCTGAACCCTGTCTGACCTATAATCACCATTTCATTATTTTTTTTAAATCCAGATGGATGAGGGCAACTGTTACCAGGTAACACCACCAGCTGTAAGCTTCCCTCCAAGCCATTTGCCACCTTGACATTGAATTAATTGATTCTTAATTGTTACCAGTTTAAAAATCTTGATCACCTTCCTTAACACCGCTTGAGTGGATTGTAGTGGTTCACAAAGGCTGTTTACTGTCACTGTTTCAGCATGACAAAACTTGTCTAGATCACAAGTAGTTCTTATGGGGGGCTGTCACTTTTCAAATAATGACTGGGTATAATTTTAGATCAGTTTTAAATCACAATTGAAATGTGAAGTTTATTCAAGGAAGAGCTACTATGTATCCTTGATAGGTATATACTTATCAGGCAGGGAGGTAGTTGTCAAGAGAGGGA
>NW_025134710.1:0-1174 GCF_004010195.1 Chiloscyllium plagiosum
ATAAACACGTAGCATCATTCTCGCGCAGACAGAGGCCGTTCAGCCCATCGCGTCCCCGGCGACTGTCTGTCACTTGTCTCTCTCTCTCTCTGAGGTTATTCACAATCGGTGGTATCCGTCCTCATAGTCGGGGACTATGTCTGAGTCGTGATGCGGTTTCTGACATGCTTGTCATTCTCGTCTGAACCAGGGTGGCGAATTACTGCAAGGAATGGACGAAACCGCAAGGCATGGGTTTCAACTTTACCAGCTGATTGGCATCGCAGAGAACTGGGTTTACGATTCAGTTCAGAGGAAACAGACGAAGGACAGAAAACCACTGAGACCTCTAAAATCATGCCACTTGAGTTGAGTGGATTTGGTGAGTGCATCGATATGCCACATTTGGACACTCGGAAAGTCGACGCAAAGGTAGTTTGCAGAAAAGAGCACCGATCCAAAGGAAAGAAGCTCGAGGTGACGTTGAACAATAGCAGAAGATGGTTTCGATCCAGCGACCTCTGGGTTATGGGCCCAGCACGCTCCCACTGCGCCACTCGGCTACCGCACGCGGCGCCCCTTCCACTGAACACTTCAGGTTTTCGTCTGGCACGCGGCAGGCACGTTCGAGCCTGATGTCAAAGACCTCCACTGCTGTCGTGTAATATGCTGTTTCGCAGACGTATGGAGGCTGTGTAAATATAAACTTATTTCTAAATTCCCACATTCTGTTGGTCGAACTGTGATTTCACACTGAATCACAACATGTGTCACAGCGCAGACGGAGGCCATGCGGCCCACCTTCGCTCTGCTGGTTCTACACTTAAGTAAACGTGTGTCTATTCGTTTCATTCTCTCGCCTTCTCAGCATAAATCTGCACATCTGAACGTGACCACTGAATTCCCTTTTGTGCCCATTAAATCTTACTCTTTGTCAATGACAGACAGGGACTTACTGACCCTAACCAGTCCCTGTACGAAAACGTTCTTCCTAATGTCACTTTTACTTCTTTTCCTCGTGACTTTAAAATTCTGCCGAATTTTTGAGGTAGAGGTAAACAGCCAAAGATAATCACCGTCACTGCTTCCCTTCCATCGACTCAACTTTGTGAAACAGTATCTTTCACTGGCAAATTAAAAACTTTTGTCCTCAGGTGCCTGTTTCATTTTGACCACGACTTCACGCCCCTCACTG
>NW_025134711.1:0-1174 GCF_004010195.1 Chiloscyllium plagiosum
GAGTGGAGTATTTGCATTTTAAGCAGATATTTGATATGGTTGAATACAGGTGAGGTGTGAATGTTCGAGTCCATGGGTAGGTCGGGGTGGAATACCCTGAATGTATTAAAAGTTGGATAATCGAGGGAATTAAGAGAGTAGTGTTTTTTTGTATCTGGAGTGAACACTTTGGAGTGTCATTAGGATCAGTGTTTGGGCAATAGCTCTTCGCAAAACATAACAACAAATATCATCATTCACATTTATATTCATTAAGTAGTGAGAAGTTGGGAAGTGCTGTTGTTGAAACAGACCTGGATGTACTTGGTCATAAATCACTGACAGAATTTTTACGCAGCAGCAAAGAAATGATATATGGCTCTTCATGCAAACTGATTGAAGTACCAGAGTAAATGCATCTTTCCCAATGGTAGTGTTTTGTTTGGTGACGATTTGGGATAATGTGTACAGGCAGAATCTGATTAATAAATAATGATCTTGTCAGCGATACAGTCCAAAGAGATTTCAGTAGACTAAACCCTGGCATGTTGTTACTATGAGGAGAAAGTGAAGAAACTCGTTTTTAATATGTAACAATATGAGGGAATAAGAA
This sequence comes from Chiloscyllium plagiosum, assembly GCF_004010195.1. NCBI lineage: Eukaryota > Metazoa > Chordata > Chondrichthyes > Orectolobiformes > Hemiscylliidae > Chiloscyllium > Chiloscyllium plagiosum. The sequence goes on from NW_025134711.1 coordinate 593, forward strand.
GTTGAAACTTGATGGTTATAGTTGGGCACTCATTATGTCCCAAACAATTGAATAGGGTGAAAATTCCATACTTCTCATTGGATGCTTGTTTCCCGGAGGTGTTCATGCCTCTGCAGATCCCCATGTCTAAAGGCAGAGAAGTATAGACTCCGAATTAACTTCAATGTGCAGTTGCTGTGTGACCCTGCACTGAATGTTACATTGTCAGGAGCCACAATACCTTCATTCTGAAACAGTTAGCCATTCCCCACCAGCTTCTGACCTACATAGAGACCATGGGTCTAACTTCCTAGAATGGACAACACTTTGGTGAATGGGTAAAAATGTTGTCTTCATTCCCACTGCCTGAAAACCATGTAAAGTAACACATACGTACTATGAGTAATGAAGCAATATGGAACATGTTAGAGCAGTTTATACACCATTTGTTTGCGATATTGGAGCATCTCTGACACCTTCGTCTTCCTGTGTCAGTGACCTAAGAAGCTGAATGACCACTTCTTGTAGCTTTGTAAATGGCTTCAGATGTGAAATGGTCTTTTTTCTGAACCATGTAAATGATGCATAGGAGTGAGCGGTCTC
>NW_025134712.1:0-1174 GCF_004010195.1 Chiloscyllium plagiosum
GACCAAATCCCCCTTTGCTCACCGAATCCCCCAGTGCTCACCGAATCTCCTTGTGCTCACAAAATCCCCCAGTGCTCACCGAATCCCCCTGTGCTCACCGAATCCCCTTGTGCTCACCGACTCCCTTAGTTCTCACCGAATCCCCCTGTGCTCACCGAATCCCCTCGTGCTCACAAAATCCCCCAGTGCTCACCGAATCCCCCTGTGCTCACCGAATCCCCCAGTGCTCACCGACTCCCTTAGTTCTCACCGGATCCCCCAGTGCTCACTGACTCCTTCAGTTCTCACCGAATCCCCTTGTGCTCACAAAATCCCCCAGTGCTGACCGAATCCCCTGTGCTCACCAAATCCCCCAGTGCTCACCGACTCCACCTGTGCTCACCAAATTCCCCAATGCTCACCGAATCCCCCTGTGCTCAGCGAATCCCCCAGTGCTCATCGGATCCCCCTGTTCTCACCGAAACCCCTTGTGCTCATCGAATCCCCCTGTGCTCACCGAATCCCCCAGGGCTCACCGAGTCCCCCTGTTTTCACTGTATCCCCCTGTGCTCACTGTATCCCCCTGTGCTCACCAAATCCCCCTGTGCTCACTGAATCACCTTGTGCTCACCAAATCCCCCAGTGCTCACCGAATCCGCCTGTCCTCACCGGATTCCCCAGTGCTCACCGACTCCCCCTGTGCTCAGCGAATCCCCCAGTGCTCACCGGATCCCCCTGTTCTCACCGAAACCCCTTGTGCTCACCAAATCCCCCTGTGCGCACCAAATCTCCCGGTGCTCACCGAATCCCCCTGTCCTCACCGAATCCCCCAATGCTCACCTCATCACCCTGTTCTCACAGGATCCCCCTGTGCTCACCGAGTCCCCCTGTTCTCACTGAATCCCCCAGTGCTTGCCAAAACCCTCTGTGCTCACCAAATACCCCAGTCCTCACCGAATCTCCCAGTGCTCACCGAATCCCCCTGTGGTCACCAAATCCCCCTGTTCGCACCGAATCCCCTAATGTTCACCAAATCCCCCAGTGCTCGCCAAAACTCCTTGTGCTCACCGAATCCCCCTGGGCTCACCAAATCCCCTTGTGCTCACCGAATCCCCCAGTGCTCACCGAATCCCCAATACTCAACGAATCCCCCAGTGCTCACCGAATCCCCCTGTGCTCACCGAATCCCCCTGTG
>NW_025134713.1:0-1174 GCF_004010195.1 Chiloscyllium plagiosum
GAAACTGGTGAAATCCGCTACCGACATTCAGAACTGAACCAGCCCAGTGCATTAGCTATTTATAGCTACTCGCATCCATTCTGGAAATGAATCCCACAATCAGATCAGCAAAATCCCATGCTTCCTGCCTTGCCTGAATATTGTCAGCTGCTCTCACCTATCCTGGAACTGATCTCCCAAATATGATTTGGAAGATGACAGACTCTGCCCAGCCTTTTCGGGGTCAGCTGCTCACACCTATTTCAGTATGGAGTCCCACAGTTAGAACAGGCAGATCCCAAACTCAATAAGAGGCCCATACATTTGCAGTTTAACAGCATTTCTCCTCTTCAAATTATAGCCAAACAGGCAAACCACAGATTATTTTGTCTGTGCCTACAAATATCAGTCTCTGTGACATCCCTCATGTTCTGTCACCCATCCTACCTCTGTAAATCCTCTACTTTCTACAAACAGTCATATATTTATGACATCCTCCAAACACAAAATCTACCCCTACTCCAGAAAAGCAATTCCCCCTCCTGGAGAAGGTCACAGATATACAGGCCGATCAAGTTTTTGAATGAGATCAGAGATAATAAAGACGTCATAGGTGAAGGGTTCGAGATAGAGAGCTTGCAGAAGACAAAGAAAACCTTGTATTGGCACTGCAGGAGATTAATAAGACGAGGTTCTCCTGAAAGGAATGTGACTTTTCTTGGAAGATTTCAGAGAGAGCATTGCAGTAGCGGGAGGAATTTCATAGACAGTGATATTTGAAAGAGCTAATGAAGATTCGAGATAAATAAGAGTGTTCTTTTGATCTGGTGGAGATTAGAGAAATAAAGAGAGCTGGAGGTGTTTCCACAGATAGGTTGGGATTTAGAATGTTGAGGCTGCAGAGATAGGGAGCTGTGTAGGTGGTTACAGAATAGGGAGTGCTGTAGGGCCTAGAGGATTTTACACAACAGATTACAGATTGGTGCACGTCAGACAACAGGGAACATTGTAAGGACTTGAGGAAGTTTAAGTGATGGGCAGATTTGTAAGGGATGGAGAAAGGTGCACTGAATAATGAACAGTGTAATGGCTGGAGGAGGTTATGGAGATCATGAGATTTATCAGGGCGGGAGGCAGTTAGTGACCCTGATGATTTTGTGAACTGGAGGAAATTGTTAAGATTGGGAGTTTTCTA
>NW_025134714.1:0-1175 GCF_004010195.1 Chiloscyllium plagiosum
AGAAGGTGCTGCATTCAGTGAGAGTGGGATAACGTGAGCCTTTGTGGGAGGTGGGTGCAGTAACAGAGAGACAGTGAGGGCGAGCTCACAAAGTGCAGATGGTGGTACTTGCCATGGTGGAGTGGAGAAGGTTACTGACCTCCTTCCAACACTGCTGGGCATTCACCCAGCAGGCTGGCACCTCATTGACACAGGGGTCAACCACCAACCACGCTGGCAGGGTATAGTATCATGGACTCCCCTGCCAGTCCTGGAGGAAGATAATGTCCCTCTCATGCACCATGCCATCCAGAGGAACCTCAGCGGCTTGGTCTCAAAGTGAAGCCCCAGTTTTACCCCCTCTGCCATGTCTTGGGCAGTTTCGGATTGACAATGTAATGATTTTTATTAATGGCCCCTGGAGCAGGGAGGCTGGTGCATTATGGGATATCCAGGCAGTGGGCAGTTGTTATGACGAAGGGGAAAATCATCGTGTTCGTGTCAGTTGAGAAGATAACCACGTGTGCAGGGAGTGTACTTAATGAGGCAGATTGGGGATGGTATCATGAGAAAATGCACTTCACCTTGTGGAGAGAAACCCTCCATAAATCCTGACTAAAATGAGACTTGACCAAATCATAAGATGGGTTAGGCCTCTGTCTGTCTGAATCAAAGTAGGGATGCAGTGTGAAATATTGGGAGCAACAAACTTGGAGCGGAGAATTACAAAGGAGATTCAAATCCTTAAAAAGGGGTAACACAATGTTCCTGACTGTTAAAAGGAGCAGGGGTAAAATCCCTGCCTTATAGTTACCTACATTATCCAATCCTCCCTTGATGCAGGGATGGTGCTGGAGGCCTGGAGAACGGCTAACACCGCAGCTTTGTTTAATGTGGAGCAAGGGACTGATTTAATAGGTCGCGGCTGGAATTCTGAGACAGTGGATAAACAGTCACTGAGGAAGCCCCAGGGACTCCAGGACAGTCGGTCTGGATTTGTGCAAGGAAGATCGTGCGTAATTAATCTGACTGTATCGGTCTGGGGCAGTAACTTGGAACTGTATGTGACTTCTTTGGATTTGACGAGAGATCCCATGGAAGACTGTTTAAAAACAGAAACTATGGGGTCCAGGGGAATGGAGCAAACAACCCAGAGGAGTGCCAGGCAAGGCATTTGGGGACATCAGCAATAGAGA
>NW_025134715.1:0-1175 GCF_004010195.1 Chiloscyllium plagiosum
ATAATGTATGCGACTGAAGTTTAAGATGTGTTCCCACCCCCTCGGTGATCTGAACCCCATTTCACTTACAGAGGCAAACACAAAGACACCTGTTCGCGAAGTGACTGTGGCCTCAGGAGAGATCAGCCAGAAAAGATGATTGCACGCAATTGGCTTATTTTGTCCCATTTCACATTTCAACACCAGAGTTTGGTTGCAGCAAAGAAATGAAGCATTCAGCCATTCCCCTGCCCGTGTTCCTCCCCTAAATAAGCATTGAGCTACGGATGCAGTGTGCTCTGAGAGAAGGATTCTCACTCTTTAGAAAAAGCAACAAAAAAGATGATTCGATAGCAGTGCATTAGAATCCAGTCGGAACAAATCCAACACAGAACTGAAGGCATCATGTGCAGAAGGATGGGAGTCTGTAATGCTGAATCAGAGAGTGTCCATGGTCATAGAAACAGCGACTGTCCCTGGACAGTCATTTGTATTCCGTGCTCTCACAACCATCGCCTGCGAATCATTAGCATTTATTGTTACCAATATGAAATGCTGCCTTCCCCTTAAAAGAAGAATTATGACCTGGACATGCACACGTAAATTGTGAAATTTGTATAAATTGATATTTTTTAAATTCCATATTCGGGCTAAAGAGCAACATGTAAACACTTAGATTATCATTAAAACCCAATATTAAAGCCAGTTAGTGTTTTCACAAAACTACAAAACCAGAGGAAGAGCTGGGAGTTGCACGACTGAAGGAGTGGGACTGCTCCTGCTTCCGATCCACTTTTCATCCCTTTTGTCCCAAGAACAAGTGCAGAAGCCAAATACTGGCAATCTGATATATATTTTTTTAAAAAATCAGAAAATGCTAGAAGTATTCAGCTTGTCTGGCAGTTTCTGAAAATGTGGTAGAGGTCAACGCTATCACAACCTGATTGTCTTTACTTTGTATTCACAATAACTAATGTCCAAGTCACAACTCATTCAGACACGTTTCCTTATCTTTAAAATGTATGCACGCTTTCAAAGTTTGCCATCAGAAACGTTTTGTCGATTAATTCAGCACTGACAGGATAGCCGTTTAAAACTGTATGAAACATGTTGCAAACGGTCATATCAGACAAATGAGCTGCCCCGTGAAGAAATATGTGTTTTATTCAGGAAAGTTAAAATAGAATTGTTCATAG
>NW_025134716.1:0-1175 GCF_004010195.1 Chiloscyllium plagiosum
AATTAACCACAGGAAATGCAAGGTCTCCACAGGGACATGGCCGGTGATCTGAGTCTGGGTCAATGCTCTTTGGAGTGTTGTTGTAGACTTAATGAGCACAATGGCCTGCTCCCACACCGATCCGGTGAGATCATGGCTGGTATTGACGTTATTGTCCAAAACTTGTATATCTACACATTCCTCCATGTCATTAGAAGAATAAGAACAAAAATAAAGAATCAAACATAATATCATTTCATCAGTACTAACATAAAAGTAAAATAATACTGTACTTAAAGGCATGCAGACTGCAGAGACAGAGATAGGTAACTGGACTATTCATAAATCAGGTTTCAAGATTGCAGGAGTTCACCGGCAAGCAGGAACATTGTTTGAAGTGTGTCTACTTCAATGCCATGTCTATTCTGGAGCATCCAGAATAAGGTGGGTGAACTTGCAGCATGGGTTGGTACCTGGGACTTCGATGTTGTGGCCATTTCGTAGACATTGGTAGAGCAGGGACAGGCATGATTATTGAAGGTTCTGGGATTCAGATGTTTCAGTAAGAACAGAGAAAATGGTAAAAGAGGGGGAGGTGTGGCATTGTTAGTCAAGAACAGTATTACAGTGGCAGAAAGGACTCTTGTGGACTCGTCTACTGAGGTAGTATGGGCTGAGGTTAGAAACAGGAAAGGAGAGGTCACACTGTTTGGAGTTTTCTAAAGGCCTCTGAATAAGTCGAGAGATGTAGAGGAAAGGACAGCAAAGACAATTCTGGACCAGACTGAGAGTAACAGGATAGTTGCTATGGGACACTTAATCTTGCCAAAGGTTTAGTAGTTTAGATGGGCCAGTTCCTGTCTAATGTGTGCAGGATGATTTCCTGACACAGTATGTAGACAAGCCAAAAGGGGCGATGTCACATGGGATTTGGTACTGGGTAATGAACCCGGCCAGGTGTTAGGTTTAGAAGGATGTAAGCACTTTGGTGATATTGACCACAATTCAGTTATGCTATACTTTAGCAATGGAAAGGGATAGGTATAGAAAGCAGGGCAAGTTTTATTGCTAGGGGATAGGCAATTATGATGCAATTTGGCAACATTTAGGATGCATATGATGGGGAAGGAAACTGCAGGGGATGGACACAATAGAAATGTGGGTCTTTTTCAAGGAACAGCTACTGTGTGTCCTTG
>NW_025134717.1:0-1175 GCF_004010195.1 Chiloscyllium plagiosum
GTGTTTACCCTGCAGGATGGTGTGGTTGATCAAGAATAAATAAGCTATTTTGTTTGTCTGGATAGGTTCTCTAGATTGGCCACTATCCACAGAATGGACGGGTTTCTTCTCGAATTCCTCAGACAAGGTCTAACTTTGTAATCATAGTGGGGATGGGAGTAATTACAGAGGGGGAAGTACCCTTTCGGGGAATAGGCCTCAGTCATGAGGTCCAGATTGATTTGGCCATTTACTCAGTTTGTCCACTTTAATATGAAACCTGTTGTACGAATGTTCAAGTCCCACTTGCTCCAGAGGAGTGGCATAACGTGTCTCAGCGGGTTGATTAAACATATCTATAAAAGTAAAGTTGAAACAAGTGCAGTTGTTTGCATTCTCTGTTTATAATAAACAGCATTTTCTTTTCGCTTCTGACAGCCTAAAGACCTTCAACAACTCGACAGCTAATGTGATGGGCAAGTAACTCATGAAAGATTAATTAAATGTTTGGAACAGCTAATGAGTAATCGTATGAATTAGAAGTACATATGCCTTTGTAGGTTGACAATCTTTGTTACCATTTGTCGGCAGACCTACTGGAAATAGACAGCCTTCATAGCTTCTCAGGTGATAGTGACATGGAAAAGCTTTGCTCCAGTGCCATAACAATGCTTTCATGTTATTTACAGTGTGAATTACAGAAGTGATTTCTAGCCAATGAGGAACTCTTGAAATGTAGCCATTGATACAATGTACAAAACAGAAATTTGTATGTGGCAGTGCCCCATAAGCAGTAATTGACATTGATAAAGTTTAATGTTGCTTGTTCAGGAAAGTACATTATTTACGCCACCAGTCATAACTCCTCTGCTCTTATTCAAAATAATGCCATGGGAGTTTTGTTTGGTTTTGTTTTGATTTATTACCGTCACATGTATCGAGATATAGTGAAAAGTGTCACTTTACATGCTTTATAGGGAGATCGTACTGTACAAGTGCATCAGGGTAACAGGACAAAGTGTTACAGCTACAGAGAAGGTGCAGAGAGAGAGATCAACATTAACATTTAAGAAGTCCATTCAAAGTCTAATAACAGCACTGAAGAAATTGTTCTTGAATCTGTTCATCTGTGTATACGATCTTTTATATACATTCTGCCTGTTGGAAGAATGTGGAAGAGAGTATAACTGGGGGTA
>NW_025134718.1:0-1175 GCF_004010195.1 Chiloscyllium plagiosum
TGGTATTTGATGTTAATAGGGAGCAAGTTGCTGCTGGTATTTGAAGTTACCGGGAGCAAGACCCCTCTGGTATTTGAGCTAATAGGGATCAAGAGGCTAGCCGGTATTTGAATTGTATAGGAATCAAGAGTCTCATGATATTTGAACTTTATTGGGATCAAGTGCCTCCTGGTATTTGAAGTTTATAGGGAGCAAGAGGCCCCCAGTAGTTGCTGTCAATAAGGAGCAAGAGGCTCCTGGCGTTTGAAGATTGCAAGGAGCAAGTATTTGATGTTATAGGTAGGATGAGTGTCCGGGTATTTGTTGGGAGCAAGTGGCTCCCAGTATTTGACGTGTATAGGGAGCAAGAGGCTCCTGGTATTTGAAGTTTACAGGGAGCAAGAGGCGCTTGGTAATGGGAGTTATAGGGAGCAAGAGGCTCCTTATCTTTATAATTTATAGGGAGCAAGAGGCTATCGGTCTTTGAAGTTTACTGGGAGCAAGAAGCTCCTGGTATTTGAAGTTTTCAGGGAGCAAGATGAGGCTGGTAATGGAGGTTATAGGGAGCAAGAGGTTCCTAATCTTTGTAGATTGTAGGGAGCAAGAGGCTCTCGGCCTTTGCAGTTTACTGGGAAGAATAGGCTCCCGGTACCTGAAGTTATAGGGAGCAAGAGGCTCCTGGTAATTGAAGTTTACAGGGAGCAAGAGGCACCCGGTATTTGAATGTTATAGGGAGCAATTGGCTCCTGGTATTTGAAGTTAATAGGGAGTAAGAGGCTCCTGGTATATGAAGCTGTCGGGAGCAAGAGCCTTCTGGTATTTGAGTATATAGGGAGGAAGAGACTCCCAGTAATTGAAATTTATATGGAGCAAGAGGCGCCTGGCACTGGAAGTTATAGGGAGCAAGAGGCTGCTTAACTTTGAAGTTTGTAGGGAGGAAGAGGCTCCTGGCTTTCGAAGCTTACAGTGAGCAAGAAGTACCCGGTATTTGAAGTTATAGGGAGCAAGAGGCTCCTGGTATTTGAAGATTATGGGTAGCGCGCGGTCCCTGGTATTTGAAATTAGAGGGAGCAAGAGGCTCCTGGTATTTGATGTTTCCAGGGAACAAGTGGCTCCCGGTATTTTATGTCATATGGAGCAAGAGGGCCCCGGCAGTTGACGTTTCTATGGAGGAAGAGCCTCCTGGTATTTGAAGT
>NW_025134719.1:0-1175 GCF_004010195.1 Chiloscyllium plagiosum
ACCCAGTCTCTGCCTTCATAAACCCACACAATCTGATCCAGCAACAAATAGAGTCATAGAGCAAGAGAGATGTGCAGCACGGAAACAGACCCTTCGCTCCAACCCGTCCATGTCGACCAGATTCCCAACCCAATCTGGTCCCACCTGCCAGCACCCGGCCCATATCCCTCCAAACCCTTCCTATTCATATACCCATCCAAATGCCTCTTAAATGTTGCAATTGTACCAGCCTCCGCCACATCCTCTGGCAGCTCATTCCATACACGTACCACCCTCTGCGTTGGAGCTGAAGTCAACTATTCTGCCTATCTCCCCTGATATCCATATATTTAAATTCAGGCTGAACTGATTGTGGTCCCATTTGCTGACGAGATTTTGCTGTCTCGTCGCAGCCTATCGAATTCTGCCTTGATTCATTTCAATGACGCAGCCTGTGCTACTTTCTGAGGGAAGATGTTCAAGGACTACCGACCCTCTGACATCTCCCAGCTCAGTCTTAAGATGGTGACTTCATCCAATATAGAATTAGAATTCCTACAGCGTGGAAACAGGTCCTTTGACCCAACAAGTCCACACCGACCCTCTGAAGAGTAATCCACCCAGCTCTATATTACTCTATAGTCCCTCCAACTAGTGCACGTAACCAACAAATCTCTGAACATCGTGGACAATTTAATATGATCAATTCGCCTAACCTGCAGATCTTTGGACTGTGGAAGGAAACTCACCAGACATGGAGAACGTGCAAACTCCACACAGACAGTCGCTTGAGGCTGGAAACGAACCCAGGTACCTAATACGGCCAGGCAGTAGTGCTAACCACTGATCCACCGTGAAACTGCTGCCTAGAGTTATACTCTTCCTCATAAGAGGAAACACCCTTCAGCATCTCCACCTCTGGATGATTCAGTTTGAGAAGGGATCGGCCAGCACTCCTCTGGATTCTGGTCAGAGAGTTTGTTTGATAAAATTCTGTGCATTGGAGGGCTATGGGCCCCATGGTCACTCCAAAATTTTGCAGTGGTTAGTGAAGATCATCTGCCCCTGCCACCCACTCCCCACTCCATCTCACGATGCCTCCCTCAGAAACACCAAAACAATTGATCAATCTCAATTCATCCAGGCACGGAGAAAGAGACCCGCAATATGAACACGGAGATATAGCATGGACTATC
>NW_025134720.1:0-1175 GCF_004010195.1 Chiloscyllium plagiosum
AACACCGACCCCACTCTCTGTGGACCACCACGTTGGACAGACCGGGAAAGAAACAAGATCCCATCACACATACCCCTGTCCATTGAGCACCACATGGGTCGCACCGGAAAGTGAACAACAGTTCGTCACACAGCCCACAATCCATGCAGCACCACATAGCACACACCAGGAAGTGAACATCAGTCAGATACACACCGCCTGTCCATGGAGCACCACATAGGAGTCAGCAGGAAATAAGCAACATCCCAGCACACAGGGAAGTGACGAACAGCGCGACACACAAAGACCCTCCATGCAGCACCTCATGGGAAACACCAGGAACTGGGTAACAGCGTAGCAAATACACACCCGTCCATGGACATGGGACACACCGGGATGTGAACCACAGCCCAGCATACCCGCCTGTGTCTATGGAGCATCACATAGTATGCACGGTTTGATGAACAATAGCCCAGCACAATCGATATTATCTTTGGAGCATCACATGGGATGCACTGGAAAGTGAAAAACACAACGTCACACAGCCCACTGCCCATGCAGCACCACATGGGAGTCACCAGGAAGTGAACAACATCACGGTACACAGCTCTGTGCCCATGGAGCACTACTTGTGACACACAGGGAAGATAACACCAAGCCCACACGCACCACTGTCCGTGGAGTACAACATGGATCTCTGCAGAAAATGAATAAGAACACAGCATACACCTAACTGGTCATGATGAACCATTTGTGACACATCGGGCATGGAATAATAGCCGTATACACACTGCCCTGTCCATGGAGCCGTACATGGAATGCACTGGGATGTGAACAAGAGCCGACATACACTCCGCCTTCTCCATGGAGCAACACATCAGGAAGTGACGAACAGACCAACACAGACAGACCTGACCATGCAGCACCACCCTGGAATACATCGGGAAGTGATAAAGTGCCCACCACACACGACGCTGAACGCGAAGCATGACATCGGACATACCGCAAAGTGAACAACATCCTAGCCCACAACCCCCTTTCAATGGAGCACCACCTGAGACACACCAGGAAGTGAAAAACAGTCCGACACCTATCTCCCTCTCCATGGAGCACCACATGAGACACACCAGGCAGTGAACGAGCGACGAGCGCCCATGCCCCTGTCCATGGAGCACCACATGAGACACATCCAGAAG